>NW_027282165.1:0-23766 GCF_046629955.1 Centroberyx affinis | reverse complement strand
TAAACTTTTCTGGCACCTAATAAATAGGCAGTGTGGCATTGTTCTCAAAGCCAGACAGGTGTGTCTGCCTCAGTGATGATGGATTCCATTATTCTGTATGGAAAGCCTGTTGGCTTTCTTGTCATATGTTGTCACACATCTCTCTCCTGAGAGAGAAAGGTTTGAAAGATGGCCAAAAGTAATTACACAGACGCTTCCCTGACGCTGTTGCCATGTGTTTTCTCCTGCTCATCATCACTACAGGTAAAAAATCTGTTACCCACAGCTATATTTCACAGGGAGAAGAGGAATGCAGACATGTTGGTGTTCTGCTGCTCTCCTCGCTGTGTTGATTGCTAGCTCATTAACCCGTCAGGTTTATTTTTCCTTAACCATGAAAGTTAGCTAGGGAAAGGGCCCTGGGTGATTTTACTCATCACCAGGGTGGAGCAGGAGGCCCTGATCCGGGTGTGTGGTGATGACACTACTTGCACCTGAATGGCAGGTACATCAACATCTCCTTGTAAACGTATCAAAAGAGAGACAGTGGCACCTTTGTTCTCCTCACAGCCCACTTGGGTTGCTGACAGCTTGCTGATGGATATTATCATTCTTAATGTCAGTAAATAGTGCCATGCCAGATAAAGGATCTGTTTCCTCCCGGTGCTGAAGAGCTCATTTATCTTTCTGCAGCTCGCCCTGGCATATGCCGAAATTGGAGCCGGAAGTAGTCTTCCACTTCAGTCAGAAAGGGATGTGCGGCTTTGTCCTCACCCTCTCCTAATCTCTCTCTCTGTCTCTCTCTCTCCCTGTCTCTGTCTCCCTAGTTATTTTGATTCTGAGTGAGCGAGACTTAACTGAGAGAGAAAGATAGAGCTTAAGTCAGTTGTAATATGTTAGGACAAGTCTTGATTAGATTCTGCCAGAGTGAGGCCTCTCTGTGTATCTCCCGCTCCATTCTCTGTTATCCCCATCTTGGGACACTAGCTTAACAATGAACAGCCATCGGGCCACTCACGAGCCCAGCTATGAATCTGTTACCAAAACAAGCCCCTTGCTACTGTAGTGCTTCTGTCTGAGTGTGATCTACAAAATTACTGTAATTGCACTTGATCCTATTTGCAGTATAGTCTCCTGCTCTGCGTGGATCATGTGTTTCAGTGGTCCATTATATAATTACCATGTCTTGCAGTGGAACCGGGACATAAAACCTGCAGACAGTAAGCCGGTGTGTGACAGTGCGGTGGCCACCGCAGGTCTCAGAGACATCATATTGAAAAGGTTAAACACTGACGGTGAACAAGCCTAACATGATGTGGGTACACAACCTCCTCTGAACAGCACAAATGATGGCATTTAAAAAAATAAATAATAATAACCTTACAGGGGGAAACATCAAAGTATTTTTTTTTTCTTATTTTAACTTTAGAAGAGACTGAAAAGAGAAGAGAATGGGTAGAAACAAGTCACACCTGATTTGGCTCCTGTGTCATGGCTATATTGCTTGAAAAAACACAAGCTTTCCCTATGCACTTGCCGCTCAGCAATGCAAAGAATCTCCATGTTTTTTCTTTTTACACCATACTCCCTCCCCTCCCCTCTCCAACCCTGTTACCCCCTACCCTTTGCTATTATGTTGACAGACAGCGCTGATATCTTCTGAGGCGGTGATAGATACGTCATATCTGGGGGAGAAACGGGTTTGTCCTCGGCAGGTGTATGCGGCTTCCTCATCCTCCAAGTAGACAGACACACATGACACTTTTCGACACTCTCTCCCTGATAGCACTTTGGCATGCAGGCAGAATCAAAGGGGGCATCTTTCACATGCAATTAGAGCAGAAAATAAAGACGATGAAGTGCGGTGTACAAAGGGAAGCCGGGGATCACAAGGCTGTAATGAAAGGTGATTAGAAAGTAGAGGGCCCAGCCAGTGAGCTGCAGAGAGCTAGGGAAACAAACTCATCCTGGTAGGATTCTCTGTTGAAGACACTATCAGACATTATCAAAGCTGATAATGACAGACGCACACTGGCAGACAGACATGACTCATACGTATGCTAGATCAGTCTGTGTGTGAGTGTGTGTGTGTGTGTGTGTGTATATTGGGTTTTATCTCTACTTGCAAGGTCCAGAAATCCCTATGAGAATAGTACAATTACCAGAAAAAGAATAGAAAGAACATTTTAGATGGTCCTAAAAGGGGAAAGTGGTTATTTTAGGGGCTACAAATTAAGGTTAGACATAAGGTAGTTAGCCTTCGTTTAAAGTTAGGATTAAGTTAAGCCATGTGATGGTTAGTGGTAAGGAAAGGAATGTTAAGTGACTTTAATGGTTTCTCATGTCTAGTAGTGCCAACATCTATGCATGCATGTGTTTGTGAGAGTGTGTATGTTGTTACCAACATCTAACTACATGATTATTACTGTATTGTACCTGTCGTTATTAGACACTGCCACTTATTAGACAGATAAGTTGCAGTTAGTGATCACCCACATTGAAGAAGTCCCTTTACTTTCTCTGTGAATTCATGCGACATATTCCCAAAATCTTCATATCATCCTATAATGTCAGAGTGGAAGGTACCAGCTCTCTCACTGTCAGTTCCTTCTCACTTTACTCCCGACTGAATGCTATTTCACTATGTCTTCCCCATCCCTGCTCGGCCCTCCTCAAAAACAGCCAGCCCTCTGCTGGGTACTGAGTGATGGAGTGATGGACATTTGTTTCGCTTCTCTTTGGCTAAAGTGAAGGAAAAGGAGATCCATTCCCCAGCCTGCCGTTGCCAGCTGTGAGCGGTTGTCAGGGTTGGGGCTGGTCCAGGGCTTGCTAATGGTGCTGTCTGTCTCAGTCAAAGTAGAGGTCCCTTAGAGACACCAAGCTGCACACTTTGACTGGACTTAAGCACCTGGTGAGTGAACAAAGGGCAAATAGACTGTCATTGCTGAGGCCAGGGAGTCATGGAGTCAAGTTACATGAAGTTACACCATAATATGCTGTATTTTAAGATGATGCTGCCAGTAGCACCTGCATCCTGAGGATGAATGACTGGATTCATGATTTTGAGGACCAGGGGATTAGTGAAAAGCACACCGGTATACCATAATGCCTTGTTTACTTGTTTTTCTGTTTGTATATTTTGTGCCTTACACTATGGTTGGATTAGGTATTGATTACCATGCCAAAAGGACCCCCTCCCCTTAAAAACATTGACACTGAGGAGGATCCCAGGGGCTTCCACAAACAAACAACACTAATTCAATGCTTCAGTGACACAAAAGCACATTCAATCACTGCACCAAATAACATCCTTGTCAAGCATCTGGTAAATGGGTTATTTGGCACCCTAACAACAAGTTGCAGTTCAGACCCATTCAAATTGTCAGCAGACACTACAGGCAGGCTGTCTGGGAATGAGAGGCTTAGCAAAAGGGGGCTGCGGGGGAGCGATGGGGGTGGCTGGAGAGTTTAAGAGCAGCACTGTAGCTATTACAGGATGTCAGAAAATGTGCTTAATTGAAAATGATTAGGGCTCTCGTAAAAGCCGATCAGCTAAGGGTTTTGGGAGAAAGCGTAATTGTCCTGCATAATCCTGCCTGCCGCTGTTCTTTCATCTGGATGAAGAGATCAAAAAAGAAGGGATTTGTAAAGGCCAGACCTCCCTGCGCCACAGCCACTGAGCTCAGCTCTTCAACTCTCCAGTATTCGCTCTCTTTTTCAATTGCACTTCCTCCCTCTTGCACACTCATTCTTCCTCCCCATTTTTCTTTCTCTCTATCTCACCGATGACTGTGAGTCATTCTTTCATTGGTCACCAGGTATTTGGAGGTCAGCATACAGATCTTTGTTGTGATCTTGCTGAATGCCACTGTTTCTCGCTGATGTCAGCGTGCTTTGCATTTTGCTATGAATCATGGTGAAGACTTCTATGAAGGCATGTTTAGAGATTGTCACAATACTGCTCTTCGTTATTATAGATCAAAGAGAGACAAGTAGACACAGACACCCACACACACTCACTCACTCACTCACTCACTCACTCACTCACACAAGCTATGGGTTGCCATTATTTCCATGGAACACTTCCATGTCCTTCCTTATTCATCTTCCAGAAAAGAAAAAAGAAAACAAGGGGATCGAAAGAGGTCTGAAATGAAAGCTAGAGGGGCCAAGAGAGAGTCAAAGTGAGACACACATAAACATTCACACAGACACACACACACACACACACACGGAGGAATCAGCTGTGAGCTGAATGGGTATGTATTGGGGGGAGTATACTGCCCTTATGCCCTCTCTTTGAAGTGAGGCACAGGCCGTATGTACAGGCCCCAGAGAGGGGCATGTCTACATCCCCCCCACAGGCTGGCTGAAGGCAGAAGTCCTAGCTGAACACAGAACACAGAGAAAAGAATGGAGCTGCCTAACTGAGCTGCTTTCTCTTCACACACTTTCTTTGCCCATACCAGAGTGATTTTGTTGAGAGAGAAGATATGAATCTTGCGACACCTTATTTGATGTCCAGTGGGCATTGTAGATAGTTAGTTCAGTGTGATTAAGTGTTGAATAACAATCCAATGGTCTTGTAAAGGTTTTCTTTTTTTTCAAGATTTTCTAGCAACCTATGGATGGCATTATCAGTCACTTGGAAAGTGATAGCATGTGCTGTACGTGCAATTCATTCAAGTTGCCCTCTGAAAGACCTGTAATGGCCTTCGGTATTTATCTTAAGATTGATGTAAAATAAATTCCTACAAACAGCAACATGAGTGATGTGTGTTTAGCTCCAGTCTCAACAGTTATGTTAAAGTCGGTGGATGAAGAGGGATCGTGTCCATTTGCTTTGAGTGCAGCGCCATTAACCTCTAGCCCGATTAGCGGGATGGAAGAAAAACTCGGAGCAGATGATTTCCGTCACCGTAATGTCACACTGTTATGCTCAACTGTCGTGGGTGTGCTCATAGAACACCCCTTGTAAACACACGCATGCACTTTGATGGACCGTTCCCAGCTTGTGCGCCCGGCACTGGGATTACGGGTCGGGACAGCCGTGTTGGGTGGGATGCGGTGTGACAGTGTGTGAGGTCTGGTCTGCTCTGGTCTGGGCCACTCTTGCTCTGCTCTGGCCTCGGGGAATGTTTGGCGTGAGATAAGGCTGTGTTTGAAGAGGAGCTCCAGATGCTCGTATATTACAGGTTGTCTTGTCACGCCACAGATAAAGCCTCAGAGAAGCTCCTGTCGCCAGGCTGTACCACACACAGACACACACACTCACGGGGAAGATAAATGTTTACAGGAGGTATTCACCCTTCGACAGTGTCGTGCTGCGGACGCCAGCGCTGTCAGAGTTCTACCATTTTTAGTCGGAGGCTCATGTCTGTAGTATCTAGATTTGACAACATGGTACATATTGCATATCTCTTCTTTTAAACAGATGATTACATTTCCCCAGCTTTGAGTTACTGCAGCAGTTGCATAAAAATATAGTGTTAGCTCTAACTAATCTCTGACAGATGGCCATATTGGTAAAGGTATATGTGAAAAAAAAAAGTTACCATGTTCTGGTTTCTGAGATTAGACTTTGCTGCCTTAACAGCTGGCAGCAAAGTCTACCTGAAGAGTAGTATGTTCTCATTTCCTCAGTGTTTACTGCTGATGCTGTGATAATACAGAAACTGAACCTTTCCCTTGGCCTTCCCGTGTGACCACAGTGCCCCGGGGCTTACGTCTTTGTGTGTGTGTGTGTGTGTGTGTGTGTGTGTGTGTGTGTCTGTCTGTCTGTCTGTCTGTCTGTCTGTCTTTCTGTTTGTCTGTCTGTGTTGTTTCTGGGTGTGCATGTTTGCAAGCAATTGTGTTCTTCCTGGCATGTTTGTACAATATATCCATTTTGTCTGTGCCTGTGTGTGTGAATGGCTCTGAGGCATGTGTCCTTTCTTGATACAACACACCTCACACAGGTTCATCTTTCTGAGCTCAAACTCAGTACAATAAAGGTGTGGTTGTAAGGTTTCATTTCAATTACCTAAAAGCAAGGTGAAATTGTGGATTTGTCACACTGATAAAGATATAAAGTCCTGCAGTGCCGTTCACTGCCTGACTGTCACGCCTGCCTTCAGTTTATTAGGCCCTGAAATAGGCTTTACTGTAGGTCAGATCTTCATTGAATCAAGCTGCAGTGTCAGTTTACCCTCCTCACCTTGTAACATGTTGAAAAGGCGCTGTCCAAAGACGCAAAATTGGACTGACTGCTCCTCATTGTTTAATTTGGTGTAACCTCTGTATCGTTTAATTGTAGGTATTGTCTTCACAACTCCCCAAGGCGGAGATTGCGTCCCTGCTCCTTTTCCATCCAACCTTGAATGAGGTTATTCCTCGCTAATAAGACATGAGATAGTGGGTTTGTATAATGCAGACGCCGGGCTTCCCTCTGTCATTAAGTCATGTGTTTGGTAAAGTGGGATGGTATATTGCCTGGCATAAAACGTGGCGTGTCTTCATTTGTCAGGCTCGTAGAGCTGTGAGACGAACGATGTTCAGAGTGTGTGTCTGAGGGCCCTCTGAGACCACAGTTGAGCGGCTGCTCACTGGTGCGTTTCTCATGCTAATGTCATGGTCTCCCAGTCTATCTGTCACCCCATTACGCTAACATCATTATGCACAGGGGCCTGTCTCTGTCATTGAAAAGAACAGAATCATTCCTGTCTCATTTTGAAGCAAATTGTTTGGGGAACATTTCTCTTTTCTTTTTTTCCACCGACGGTAATGGCGGACCAATCATTTTGCCAGGCTGCAGGTATGCAGATGAATGAATAGCTATTTGAGCTGTTTGGTGAAAGGAGTTTTTGTATTATTCATGAGAGGGATGGTGCGTCTCAGAGAGAGAAAGCGTGTGTGGTGTGTGTGTGTGTGTGTGTGTGGGGGGGGGGGGGGGGGGGGGGGGGGGTTGACAGAGGCTCCTTGGCCCCTTCACACACACACACATACACACACACACACACACACACACACACAGACATACATACACCTCATACACGTGAATGCATGCACCTATGTATGCACACAACCATGCACACTCACACTTAAAAATTTCAGATGAGGATGGATGTGTGCTGCGACAGGGTCACTACTTATATATTTGAAAACATATATATATTTGAATATTTGTCACCTTTTCAAATACTCAGTTGAACAAATGGGACTCTTTGGCTGCATGGGGATTGTTTCCCATCACAAAGTGCTTTTATGTGATGTGTTGTTATTATGACTGAACCCTCTGTGACTGTATACCTCTAATCGGCCCGTACAGCGTGGCTCACAGTATTTCAGTCTCACGGACCGTTAGGTGTTTCTGAGCGGGATCATTCCAACATGATCTTTCCCCTCTCTTCAATTGAAATCTTTTCATCTCACGCAGCGCAGGTTCAAATCCAGGTTAAACCCTTTGTCTCAATCTAAATCTCTTGTTCTTGGCAAACGGCACAAATTCCAATGTATCAGCTCAGCAGATTCCTTGTGCCGGTGTGCGAGTCTCCTGCTTGTGTGCTGCTCCTCTGTGTGGGAGGCATGCTAGCCATGCACCTACCTGCTAATTGAAAAGCTTCAATCAGCTCAGCTAACTGAGGAGACGACCCTGTCTTCCTGTAATTGCCCTGGTGACAGTGCTTCAGCATGAAAAAAAAAGCCCTTTCGTGTCATCATTTGCACAACGTAATGAATAGGTTAATAAAATAAAATACTTTAATTATAGCTTAGTTGCCATATTGTTAATGGTGCCAGTGTGACTCAATTGAATAATACAGTTTCTACTATTAATTATCTGAAAGTGAACTTGTTTAAATGATATTTTACAGCCCCTTGATAAAATTACCGCTAGAGGCAATGTAATGATAGACAGACAAAGGCCATGCACGAATTATCATAAACTATTAGCTTGTTTCCAAAGGGTTTTATGTTAATCTTTTAGCGCTTAAGTACCCTGCAATTAACATATCAGGAGGAGCTGCCTTCCAGCTAGGCTTGCAAATTGAAGTGCTTAGATAAAAAAGCCATTGAGATGAAACCCTGAAAGAGAAGAGGAGCTATCGCACTGAAGTGTGCTGGAATTTTTACTTGTGTGTTTGTCTGAGTGTGCGTGTGTGTGTGTGTGTGTGTGTGTGTGTGTGTGTGTGTGTGTGTGTGTGTGTGCACTTGCAAGCATATCTGTGAGCAAGGGAGAGGGATAGAGAGACTTTAAGAGCATCAAGAGAAAGAGAGAGAGAGAGAGAAAGAGAGCAAGATGCTGTGAGAGAGTGTCTGTGATCAAGGATGTATAACAATTCCATTATCTCTCTTGGGTGATGACATGAGATGTCTCTTTCAGGCCTCTCCCCCTTTGTCTAATGCTACACAGTGTGTGAGTTATAGGGGGAATGAAATGGCTCTCATTGGCTGCGATGGCGGCATCTGATGGAATGCGTTTACATATCAGGCTAGTGGCTTGATATGTAAATGCAGCGCATTGAAAAGGCTACAGGGAGATATGGTTCATTGTTAGGTCTTCACAGTCTGTGTTCCCTTTTATGCTAAGCACAATTGTATCCACTGAGCGAGCATCTTGTAAACCGCCCGTTGCCTTTGGTAGGTTAAACCCACAAAGGAGACCCATGCTTTGGAAGATATGCATGTTTTATAGGGTAATTGGCAGCTTGGCTTTGGTCTGTTTCCTTTGTTCTCAACGCATAGCAGCTGACACTGTTTACATTTACTACAATTAAATGAAAACAGCCGTAACACTTGTCTTACATATATATATATTTATTTATTTTTTCCTGTTTTGTTTTCTTATAGTAGAACATAGAAGAGGATAATTGTATTTCTAGCAATATCAGTGCATAGCAATATTATTTTCGTGAAGAGAATGGTATTTGAAGTCTGGCTACATTTCCAGAATAATTAGTGACTGAGTTTTGATTTGACAGCTTTGTCTATTTGTACACATCTAGCCATCTTTAAATAGAAACTAAATTACAGCGTATGTTAATAATGTATTAATAATGTTACACATAGCATTCTAGTACACATCAGTCCTGAGTCAGTGAAACCACATTGCCCATACAGCACCTGGATATTTTCCCCTATCATCCAAAGATAGATGGTTCTACTGAGGCCTTAATCTAGTTCATGTTAAAGATTTGCTGGCCTCCAGAAGTCAGGTCTAGCATTGAGATGCCCAGCCTGATTTATATTCACTGGCATGGAAGAGGAGCCAACTGCACTATCTGCAAAGCAGATGCTGCAGCAGTGCCCTTGTATTAGGCCTAGTATTTCACCTCAAATGAAACTATTGAACAAGGTCAAGTCCTAACCTCCCTGTCCCTCTCTCTCTCTCTCTCTCTCTCTCTCTCTCTCTCTCTCTCTCTCTCTCTCTCTCTCTGTCTCACACACACATTTTTTGGATTCTCTTCCACATCTCGGACTCCCCCCCAGTCTTCTGTGTAATTAATACCCTGACGAATATATTATGTCTGTAACCAAATGGAAAAATAGCATAAGCCCTGACAGAATTTAATTTCCCTCCTTCCTAAATATGAGAGCAGAGTGCTTAGGGAGAAACAAGGGCCAGGGCTGGGCCAAAATCCTGATGAACACTTTGCCTTCAAAACCAAATTCCTGTCTGTCAGCCCCCATAACTTATGGGGTGGAGATTACAAAGCTACCGATACAATAAATTAAATTGATGGACAGAATTATGCCCAGTGCTTCCTGCTCTCCCCAATGACGCACACTAGCTTAGCGCTGCCTGACAATGAGTGTGATTTAGCACCCGGGCAGGAGGGGAGAAGAGAAAACATTCACAGGCAGAGGCACCCAGGCCTCACATTGGCCCTCAGCCTAGTGTATAAAACCCAGCTTTAATTCACCCACAAACGTGTCGCCATTAAAAGACTAAGAATAGGGATTGCAGATCATAAATACTCCCTGATTTATTAGCTAACAACAAAGAGCATAAGCCCAGCCAAGGAGAGGGGGATTGTTTGACAGAATGTTGTCAAGGAGAAAAAGAGCGAGGAAAAACACACTCATTCTCTCTTTCTCACTCTCTCTCTCTCTTCCTCTCTCTCTCACAGACACTCTTAGCTAAATCTGACCGGGGATGTAGCCCAGCCTATCTCTTGCAGCAGCGTAGGAGCAGATGTGTCTGCTCTCTTCTCAACGTGTGACAGACAGAAAAGATAAACAGAGAGAAAAGCAGAGAGAGAGAGAGAGAGAGAGAGGGAGGTAAAGAGAGCAGGAGCTGGCACGGCACTGGCTAATTTATCTCGCTGAGAGACAGATTAAAGAGAGAGGAGAGTGAAACAAAGTTCCACTGGCTTAATCAGCGGACAGCCTGCTAGCAGAAGACATGATAAATCAGAGCAGGCTCAGTCCAGGAGAAAGCCTTTGCTCTGGGAGGGAACGCAGCCATCCTCAGCCAAACAGCAGTATCTTACACATGGACTGTTGTGAATAGCAGCCTGTGAACTCACCATGTGTATACTTGCAATCGATACTCATTGCTATTGTTTGAACAAGTATTGTTATACAGTAGCTTTCTGCTATTACTTTGTTTCAACACTGTTATTTTTAGTAGTGGGCGAACAGTCCTCCTCGGTGGTGTTGTGCAAAACAGGACAAAAGGACTTGAAGGGCCTTGAGTTTCCCCTTGGTCTTTCTGTTGCAGCGGTGTCTTTCTTTAGCTTGGTGTCTGACAGGAGACTAACCCAAGGGCCTAACCCAGGAACAGGAAGAGGGGCTTAGATATCCCCGTGTCATTAGTTCACTACGGGGTCACAGCTGGGCCACTCAGAGCGTGATTACACCCCTTGATTTATCTGCTTTGGAGCCCAAACACAGATAAATCTCCAAGCTCATCCCCGCCGTGGGATCCTCACTGTCTGATAAACGGTCCAAGCTGAATAAACAACCCCCCCCACAAACACCCAACCCCTCATACATTATGAATAATTCATTCAGATAGCGAGTTAAATGTGTATATTTTGTATTTTAAATGGCAAAGGTGCTTCTATGATCTCCCTCCAATCCGCGCATGTTTTTGATGAAATACTGGAGAGTCAGAGGTTGGCGGACATTTTGTTTGGTAGTTGTAAACTTTATTTCCTCGCCCCTGCCGTCGTCCTCTGGCATTTTCACATAAATATACTTTATGCAAATATGTCATGGGTTAGTCTGCACCGCAGCTCCTGTGTAGATATTGGCCTGTCTGTGACTTTATGACAAAGTTTAAAATCATTCATTACAGTGACCCCTGCGGTAAATTCACTTAGTGGAAAATTGCCCCAGCTCTCCTGTTTGGTGTGTAGATGTGATCACGAGTGCATTTTTAACTTAATTAATTGGCCGTTTCTGTTGACAAGAAATTTATGCAGTAATAATTTGCTCGAAATAGATGCAGAGCGCAGGAAATGAGATATCCATCAGGGTGCTTGTGTTCCGCCAGCTGCACCGCGGCTAATATGAAAGTATTTCAGGCTGCTCAGACCCTGCTGTTTGCGCAGTCAAGATTATATATACCCACGATCCATTGCCTGCCTCAGAGGCGCTCATGGAGGTCTATGATAACAAAGACTATGTGATTTATGGCCTGCTGTGAAAGCAGAACTTGATGAGATTAAACAATTTCATAGCACGAGTGTTTCTCAGAGGGCCCTCTGATTTGTGGCGGCAACGCCGACAGTAAATCAGGTTTATATATCTGAAAGCATGCTCAGCAAAGGAGTGCAATTACTGTTTAAGACAGCTACTTTTTATTTAATTTTTATCCCTGGTTTGTCTCTTTTATTCCTGGCCTGTCACACAGCCACTCACCTTCATAAGTCCTTCTGAGGGGAGGGATGAGGAGAGGAGGTGGGGAAGAGGAGGGGGGAGGAGAGGAAGGCACAGTGGCGTGGGCCCTCTGCTATCTCTCCTCCGCAGCTTTTAGAAAAACAACAACAACAACCAGGGGACAACGACGGCCACCGGCAGAACAACACGGGCATCCATAGAGCAGGGGGAAGCACTCCATTTTTAATGCATTGTTTGCCTGCTGCTCTGTCCCTGTCTGGATAAATGGAGTAGGCAGAGTGTAATTAGAGTGCTGGGCTTTGCTCCGTGCCATAAAGATGACATGGTGTAATGATACAGCTTACAGGCCCGCAGAGGGTTCTGTCTCGCGACGGAGGATGTGGGTCGTTTGCCTGTGACTTATGATAGGTGTGGAAGATGACAGTGTTATCATTGCGGCGTGGAACTCGGAGATGTGGATAGGGGAAATTTCTTACGAAAGCTTGTCAGGGATTGGAGGCAAACGGAGATGGATAGGGGGAATTTTAATACTCTGTGTTTACAAGTTGTCATATTTCCAACTGGATTTTTTGGGGTTTTTTGCTCGAGGATTGTACTTTTTAATATTTTAATTATCATCATTATACATGTTTTTTTCACTGTTATTTATTGATTGTGAAATATGTTGACTTACCAGTCCAAAACAAAAAAATTTAAAGCACACATGTATGCACTCCAAAAAGACTTATTCATGCTAAATGCTTTGTATTATGTGTGAAAAAACAAATACGCAATGCACAATTAAAACATTATATTTTTTATCTTTGAACAGTGTACACTGTGAATGTACTAATCTGAGCATGGTTAGTTATCTCAGCATGTGAGTGTGTGTATGTAAGTGAGCATGTAAGTACATGTGCATGAGTGTTTCCTGCATTCATGTAATGTGTGAGTGCGTGTGTGCTTATTAGTGTGTGTGTGTGTGTGCGTGCACACATGCAATTTTGCATGTTTTGAAGTTGTGGTTAAATGTTCCACGAGTGTGTGTCTGTGTCCTTGGGTGAATATGCGAGTTGTGCATCTGTCTGCATCATCCCATATCTTCCCAGAAAACATCAAGAGATCTCATTATTTCGACACATCTCAGGTTTGTTTTTTTTTTTCCTTTTTTCTTCCCGTATGCCTTGAGTCAAAATTAGTTTTCATTCCCTCTGTGATCTTCCTGACTGAAGCCGGCTGAAAGTAAAGAAAATCGCAGTCTTCGTAGCGGGGCTGAGTCAAACACACACTTCACACAGCCGCAGTCTGAGTTAAGCATTGCTAAGTAACCTTCACATTTCACTCGTGTGAAGAGCTAATTTCCTTTAAGTTCACATGTCACTTTTTGTGGCTCTTTTTGTGGGTCCTCTTCAAATGTCTCCCGGCGTCTAATTGCATAGGAAACATTCCAGACAAGCCGGTGTGACAGGCCCGCTCCCAGAGTCTTCAATTATTAAACATCCCACACTCTAGAAAACAGCCCTGACGTTAGCTACAGCCCCTAATCGGAACAGAAAGCCTCATGATATGTCACACTCCTGAGTTGCTGTGGTTTCATGTATGTGTGTGTGTGTGTATGTGTGTGTGTGTGTGTGTGTATTTTGGATTAAACAAGGAGAGATGAAAATATTTCTCTTCACACCGGTTAAATAAGGAGAAACTCTGACAAAAATGATTTTAGTCACAGGTAGATCATAACGTTCACCACTTCCTTCTGTTTTAGAGATAGAAGAGATATTGTACAATGAAATGAAATGATGTGAAATAAACAGATGATGTATTTTTTTTTATAAAAGTTTAAATAAGATATTTAGTCATTGTTTTAACTAATATATACAGCATTGAGTAACTTTTATCTTTCATAACTTTAACATTTATTGGCATTGGGACATTTATACTGCTACAGAATCAGTACCAATGGAAAGGTCATACTGTACCAAAATAAGAAATAGCCCCAAGCTAATTCTAATGCGTACCTGCAATGCAGGCTTATATTTTCCGGTTTAAATCACCTATGCTTATTCTGCAAGGCACTCAAAGAAAAGGTCGAATGACTTTTTAAATTTCAACCTAAAAACAAACACAGCCTTATTACCATCTGAGAGTCGCCGATATGGACGATTAACGTCCAGTAGCGCTCAACCTTTGCTTGTCTGACGCTTAACCGTACACAAAACGGTGGTGCTCGCTGTTGCTAGTTCGCTCCGTGTGCCTCGTGCCCCGAGCGAAACATCAGAACAGTTGCTCTTGTGATCAGTGATCATATGATCCATTTACTCAGAGCAAGTTCATTGGAGTAGAACTGGTAAATCATTAAACACACGCTCAGCGGTCTTCCTGCTGAGCAAAGGCTGCTTTACTACCCACAAGTGCAGGCACCATTACATCAAATGTTCTTCCTGCTGCCATTACCTAAGAAAACAGAATTAATACTTCTCATGCACACAACAGCAATTTAAAACACATTATAGTCTTTTCCGTACCCATCTAAGGCACAATTACCAAGGTCAGAAATATAAAAAAAAAACTGACATTTGAATTACTTTTCCTCTGTTGCAGTTTTCACCATGCCAGTTATGATTGTTCTTGGCAGAATGTGCATTTCAAAGATTTTACCTCAACACAAGTTTTATTGGCTATATAAAAACACCTAAAACAGCATTACAGTATATTCTGTGGGTTAGTACATTCTTTTTGACATCTGAATTGGGCTTCTGTATTAATGCTCACCCTGGATTTGTATGGCTTTATATGATACATAAACATACATATCCATTTTCTATCTATTACATGCTATTAAATTAATTTTGTGTATGTGAGCATTGGTTTTACTTTGAACAACACAGCCATCTTTGATGCTAAATTAGAACACTTCTCTTTTTACCATTGCCATTACATGCTGTAAGAAGCTGCAAGATTGTGCTGCTTATTTGTTTTTCATCTTCTTTTATTTCCAAAAGTGTTGTATTGTTTGTAACCCTTAACTTCAGAAGCGTGAGACATGGATGATAAAATATTCTATCTAGTGAAGAAATAAACGTGTCATGCCAGCATTAAATGTTGACTCAAATAAGTTCACAAGTTGTGTCTCCTCTGATCTCTAACATCATCAGAAAGCAGCACCAGTTTATAGAGACAAGACGTGAAAAAAGTTCCATGCACAGACACAAAAGAAATATTTTGATATAGACCCAAAGAGAAAACATATCAAAAGACATTTTTATACATGTCTTTTGCAAGCACAAAAAGCAGAAATGGTGTCAAGAGAAAACAAAACAGAAAGCTTGTTTCTTCCAACAATTGCTTTAAGCTACAAAAATCTCCTTGAGTCCCTAGCCTCCCCTCAATGTCAGCCCCCCCCCCCCCCCCCCCCCCCCCCCTCTCTCTCTCTTTCTGTCTCTCTCTTTTCCCTCTTTCCCTCTCTGAGGCAGGACAGGGCCCTCTTTGCACCCTGATAGGTTGCGGGCTGATGCTTAGCAACAACATTCCTGTGCCCTAAGTAGCAGTAAGCCTCTGGCTGAACTCTTTGATGTGGCTGTCAGGCCACATTTATTTCCTTTTAGCACTTTGTCTACTTGTCCAGATGTATAAGGAGATAAAAAGGGCTGGTGTTTACACTGGTCTCCCTCTGTAGCGCGGCTGTAATTAGATTGTATTGCTGGTCAGTCTTAAGGAGGGAGGTGAGGTGAGGCAAGGCGGGAACCAGCTGTGTCAGGATGAGCTAGTAGGGGTGAGACCCCAGAGCCATGGGTACAAAAGAGGCAAGTAGTGTGTAGTGCACATAGTGCATATACGAAATAGTTAGGTGTATGTGTGTAATGCACCTTTTACTTTGGCAGCCAACATCATAATCGCATTCTAGTGAGATCATTTCAGATCAGTTGATGTCAATGTAATATAATGTAATGTAACACCCATCAAGATTTGAAATCCACAGCCAAGCTTGCCAAACTTTGGAAACTTTGTTGCAGTTGCATTTGAAAAACACCCAGATATACGTCAGCCTTCCCCGACTTACTTTTTGTATCTCACATTTTCAGGAACCCCACTGTGGAGGTGGTTGTGTGCTCGGTGTGGCTCTTTTTGTGTTTTGCTTGTCTCCTGTCTTTCCATCCCTCCCCTGTCTCTCTCTTCCTGCTCCTCTCTCTCATGGTGATATGTTGGAAGCAATAATCACTATTGCCTCTGGGTTTATCAGCATTTATTCGCATAACAACACAGAAAGAGAGAAGACAGACAGCACTGTTGTGATGTATTATCCAGTATGGGAATCATCTTTCATAATGACATTCAACAGAGCTTCCTCTCTCTGCCACCACCCATTTCTCTCTCTCTTCTCTCTCTCTCTTGCTCACACACACACACACACACACATACATACACACATACACACTTCTCTTCATTTCTCACTCCCTCTTTCCACTCCCCTCTGTCCACCCTTTATTATCAGAGAATCCATGGTACTCCCCAGCCTGTAAATTTGTGCCGCATTATCATAAGCTGTGGTGATAACTCACATTGCACAGAGACAATAATGATGTGAACACTCAGCATATGCCCCGGGCCCAGCAAATTAAAACAATGCTCAGCTTGATGAGCAGACTAATCTGGACAGCAGAAAGAGAGAGAGAGAGAGAGAGAGAGAGAGAGAGAGAGAGGGAGAGAGGGAAAGGGTGGTTCAGGAGGATCTTAAATAGATGACACTGCAGCACCTCCCTCTGTTCAGTGTAGGAACAGCTAGAGACGCACAGGAGAGAGAGACAGAGAGAGAAAGAAAGGAGAGAGAAACGGGCAATAAAGAGAGTTGGAATGAATAGGAACGTGGGTGAAGGGCTTATTTTGATGACATAAAGGGGGAGATGACATGTCTGAGGACATGTAGGACATGAGAGCATCAGTAGCTTTTATTTCTGTATTGTTATTGTCTAGCCTTTGGGGAGCCGAAATGGGTGTGAAGAAGGACATTGTGTTCAGCACATATACAGTTTTCATATTCCACAATAAAACGCAATAAAAGAGGAAATTTTGCCAATTTATTGTTGAATATACTATCATCTCCTATGGTACTTCATACTGTACGATGTCATGTTTCTATTCCCACGGCAACAGTGTGTCATCTCTAGTACAATAAAATTAAATCTCAAACCATCATCCATGCATCTTTGAATTTGCTTTTGACTCGAAAGTTCAGCTGTGTAGCACTCCAGGTTATTATGATTATTCAAACAATGTCAAGAACATTACATAGGTCCATCATCTAAGTATCAGTGGTTGTAATGTTTTAAGTTAGAGCAAGTCTCTTTAATGTCTGTAAGCACTGACCCATCTAAAAGAGTGAGGAGACAGCTGCACCCATGAGCAAACGCCTGGTTTTTGATTATGTTCCTGTAAAGTCTTGCACCAGGCCTGGTTTGTGATCAAAGCCAGGCCTGGTCCATCAGTCCTCTTAAAGTCAGTGAGGGAGAGAGAGAGAGAGAGAAAGAGAGAATCCCCATGATAACAGTTGTGATTCAGATTGAGTTCTCCTTCATTTGTTCCACGGGCTTTCCCATCAGAAGCATCGCTGCTTTCTCATCCTCTGGACGGGTCATTGAGTAAAGTGAAAGAGTGCATAGGTGGAGGGGTACGGAGGGAGGTCTGAGGGGAAAGGAGGGAGGGTCGGGACATGGGAAAGCTGGCTGATTGATGTTCTGTGGGTGGGGTGAAATGGTTGCGCTCGATGGGACGGGTAGTGACGGCCATGGAGGTTGGATGGGGTGGGTGTTTGATCAGCAGACGTGACACTGAGGAGGTGGGATGGCGGCGTCATGCATAGCAGGAGGGACTGGGCTCTGATGTTGACAGCAAGACACTGTTGGGGAGCAAAGTGACTGACATTCCATAGGGCCGAGAGGAAGGGGAGGAGGCGGCCCATGGCTCTATCCAGTACCCAGCTAACCTCAGCTCTCCTCCCACTCCTTCTCCTCCAACAAACCCTACCCCAGTCTGTGGGTGGTGGTGTTAATAATGTGGCAACTGGGAAGATTAATTGTGGACAAGCAGCAGGATTAGGAGGGGCTTTGTGGGGCCAGAGAGGGCCAGAGGAGGCCCAGGCTTCTGATCTTTCGAGCAGGCCAGGAAATGAGGCAAGCAGGGGCGCAGCTTTGGGGTGGCTCTGAAAGCACGGAAGTAGAACAAATAGAGAAGACTCGCAGCTTGTATCAAGCCTTGGTGCTCTTATTCACTGTCACAGACAGACTCCTTGTGTGTTCATTGCAACAGACAATAACAATTATATGCTCAAAACCAAACACAAGGCAACATTAGAACAATAAAGAGCCAGTGTTTCCTGTTGAAT
Source organism: Centroberyx affinis (assembly GCF_046629955.1). Classification (NCBI taxonomy): domain Eukaryota; kingdom Metazoa; phylum Chordata; class Actinopteri; order Beryciformes; family Berycidae; genus Centroberyx; species Centroberyx affinis. The sequence continues at coordinate 5,609 of NW_027282165.1, read as the reverse complement.
TTGTTGTATATGTGGTGGATGGTGGTGAATTTTTTCTGAGACCCAGGTCCACCAGGATCAGTTCTAGTAGGCGTTGCAGTTGAGGAATGGCTCTATTTGGGCATGATGTCCTGATATATTTTTCCTCATATGGGAAAGGGCAGTTCTGACTTTGTAATTGCTTATTTTAGAGTGTTCCAACTCTTGTACTACACATTCTGTACAAGTACAGCATACAACTACGGGGTGATCTTTGATATTCCGTAGCAGGTTTCAGCCACTCCAGAGGCTGAAAGCAGCAGGTCTGCTGTCAAACCTATATTTCTATTCCAAGCCATTTCCAAGCATATTCCACTAGCATCTATGTAGTAAGGTCTCAAAATCGGTTTATTTTGCCATTTGTCTCGTTGGTGTAATATGAGACACATGCTGGCCAGACCTTAATGCCTTTCAGAGATGTTATCTGAAAGCACATTATGTGATCGTTTTCAATTCACGGTGCTCTCTTTGCCCATGAAGAATATGGTTCCATTTAACAGTGTAGACCATTCCATTTCTCAAGGTTATGCATGGGCATGTAGAGGAACAACAATAAAAGTGGGAAAAATGCAGCTCCAAACCATCTCTAATATGTATTTGTCAGTTGGGTCTCTTGCTATGATTAAAGGCCCAGTGAATTCCTTCCTGCAGGAAAGGAAAGTATTTCTGCAAAGGCATCAGATATCGCTGTGTCATGATAAACTGCCTGCTCCACCAGCTAAAAGGCTAAGGAAAGGAAGAGGATGTTTTGGACCTTGAAAGTGTACAAAAAGAACAACAACACAAGAAACTCTTGACCTGTTTGGGAACGTGCTCTGAGATTCAGGCTGCTATTTTCTCTGACTCTCAGCAGCATTTGTCACACTTGTTTAGCTTGAACTTCTATGTTTGCTAACAATCAATACCTCATTCCAGTTGCGCACCCAGGAATCTATGCCAACATATTTACTTCACATTCTAACTTTGTAACATTAAATAAAGATAGCCATTTAAAGAGAGCTGAGTATTAATGAGCAAATCGTGTTTCAGCTCCAGAAGCCGTTGAGAGGTTATTTCATGCCATCTGTCAGACTGCCCGCATAACAGCGCTACATTCGGCTTGTCAGAGTGAGTGACATCTACCCTTTAGTTGACCACTCCATGAGGTCATGGCTGAGTGAAGGGGAGGCCTCCGCTGACCTCTCCCCCCTAACCAGGTAGTAGATCAGATCATCAAAGCCAGGGCTGCAGCTCCTACTACCTCTTCTATTCCCCTCCACAACACATGAGCAGTAATGAAACCTGACCTGCCACATTCTGCCATAAAACATGAGCGGTGCTCCCAACATTTCCTGTACCACTCCCAAAGGATTTATGACACTCACAGTCAGCCACAGTGAGAAACCCTTGTCATTTTAAACCTTGTCAAACCCCTCTCCTTCCCCTCAATATTTATTCTGCTTTTTGTTTGTCTCCTTTCTCCCAGATACCTATTGAGCCCGGATCTGAGAGCTACCCATTGCCCTACACCCCTCTACCCCGAGGATCCAGAGATGCCAAGAACCACAAAGGTAAGGAAAACCCCTTTCCACCCCTTTAGACTTCCTAACCTTTCCAGACAGGCTCATCTTTATAAATATTCTATGCAAAATAAACAAGATGCAACACAATATAGTGCCATGCATTCAATAAAGAGCAAGGCCAATGGATTATGTAAATATAAGCCATAACCCTTACAGTTGCAGAGAGTGGGAATCTAGTGAACTTGAGACTGAGTCAAAGTTATGTTATTCTTATTGATCTCATCTCATCTGTGTGATGTGTTGATAGTGGGAATAAATCTGAGTAATCTAGGTTAACTCTATTGATGTGACTATATGCGTGGGAGCATGCACATACAGTATGAGCCATCCTTGATCTGTTGATACTAGAGATTGATTAGGCCTTATGTTGACATGATTATTTAGCAACTTCTTAAGATCAAACAATACATCACACATGCAGAACGCATCACATACATTAAAAATAATAAGAAGTTCACATTAAATAGCAATGAAGGACATAGACTGCTTTTGTGGCTGGTGCGGTACAGAAACTTCAGTAAAATAAAGATTTACATGTCACCAGAATACATTTGCACTGTGCTTCTGCTGACATTTTGAACTCTCTGTTCTAGAGTTAGCGGTGCAGGGTACTAGATGTGAGAGGTAGCATTTCTCTGTGTCTGTTTCTCTGTGTCTGTGGGTGTGTCCTGTGTGTGGCCATAAAGACATTACAATAAACATAACAGCAAGGAGACCAGCTCTTATGCCTGAGACATTCATCATAGTCTTTGTCTTCACACTGCAAAACACTGGTGATGGGCTGACCGCTACTGCAGTAGCACAAGAGGTCAATAGTGAGCAGCTCAACCCTACACAGATTAGACCCCCTGCCCACCACCCCCATCTGCGGTGCCAAGGACAGATCTATGTCATGAAAGCCTGACCAGTGGCAGCTCTCGCCGGATGTAAGGAGAGGAAAGGCCCCGCGCTTTGTCAAAATCAGACCTGGCTAAGAACAGTCCATTAAAAGGTGAGGGGATCTGACACATGAAATATTTTCCCCTCCGTCTCAGATCTGAGCAGCGGTGACAGTCTCCATTTGTTATTTTTATGATGCGGCGCTGCAGCCTTAGATAACACAGCCCTCATCTTCGCCCTTCACCTCCTCTTTATGTTCCTGCCTCCAGCCCCTACCCCCGCTCCCTGTTTTTTATTTATCTACACTTCTTAAACATACTTGATTTGTTAAATGTGTGGTAGGCAATCACAGTAACTCTCCGTGCAACGAGAACAAAGCTGTGGCAAAGCAGTGCTACAGTAATGGAAATATCTCGAACAGTAATAATTTTTTTTATTTATTTTTTTTATGGTGGGGGGGCTGTGTAGCTTTAGCCTGGCCTCTGCAGCAGCAGGGAGATCAGCAGCAGGTCTGACATCGCCCTGTCGGCTGCACAGAGAGAACCTCCCTTTCCTCCTTTCAACCCTCTGTGGCCCCCCTCTCCTCCCCCCATGTCACCTGTGTGGAAGCCCCAGAGCCTGGGTGCCAGAGGTAATTACAGCAGCTTGGAGCTCCCAGAGGAGGCCAGCGCTGGCAGGTCACTGCCCAGGGAGAGAGGGGTGGAGACCAAGGACAGAGCTCCAGGATAAGTCCCTGTCTTGGTGGGTGGAGGAGTCAACCTGGAGGAGACAGGGAGGAACAGGGCAGAGAAGAAAAGAGAAGGCGGGAGAGGGAGAAAGAGGAAAGCAGAGAAGAGGGAGAACTGTGCTGTAGAAATAGTGCAATCTGAATCAACTGTTTCATAGAGCAGGTCCGACAACCGGTACAGGAAGAGAACTAGAGGGAAGGATAGTGAAAGATAAAGGAGAGAGGAAGAGACAGGAAGAGGACCAGCGTTAGACAGTGAAAGAAGGCGAGACTTAAAAATGAGAGAAAGCTAGACAAAAGACAAAGTGAAGGAGGGAGGTGGGGGCTCCAGTGTGTCTTAGTGAAGGCGTGACACAGAGTGGAGTGGAGTATATAGTCTGGCAGAGCGGCCTGAGGATCCTCCACTACTGTCACCTTGGCTCTAACTCTCAGCCCTGGTCCAACTGTCAGCTCAACTCTAACTCTAACAGTCCAAAATGGAGTCCCAGCCTAAAGTACTGCATGTCTTCGTGAAGACTGGTCCATACCATATTATTAAGATATACCAAATGACATGCTGCGTTCTTTTGCCTTGCCACAAGGAATTATGATTATAGTATACAAAACAATGTGCTCGATTATTTATTACCTACCTGTCATTCTCATGGGATTACATGTTTTGAAGATTCACGGGTTTATTCCATAGATCTAATTATAGCTGTAGTTTAGAAGTATGTACAAGATGGTTCATATTTGATTGATTTATCCATGTGCACAGTTGAGATTTTTTTAATGAAATATTTTTTCATTTTCTGTGTATATCAATAAATATGCCAGACACTAGTAACTACTTTTTACAGGTATCAGATTAAATTTGAGCAGGCCATCCTTCAGCAGTGACAGGAGTAAATGAAAGGCATATCTTTGTACAACCAGAGTAAACAGAGAAGAAACAAAGCCTGAAATCTGCCTTACAGTATGAGCCCAGGGCCCTTTTAATCTTGTTGTTCTGGGCCTGCTTCCAGCTACTTTGTATGTATGTATCTTAAATGGTGCACAACTGCTATTAAAACCCCCAGAGGAAAGCAGCCTTCAAAGCAAAAAACTCCTTGCTGACGACACCCATGGGATGCCTCACATTTGCTTGGCAGTTCGCTTTCATTACATGTCGGGGTGATCTGCACTGCAACTCCCGCTACACTCCCCTAGCTCCCCCACCCCCCAAAAAATGGAGCAACGGCAACAGATCCAAACTAAGAGTAAACTGTTTTACAGTTGCTGCACAACAAATAAACAAACATCTGGAAGCATTCAGAGTGGCCCATTAGAAGGGCTCTGGGTTTTGCCAAAAAGGGTAAATGATGAGGAATGGGCTGTCGAGAGGCTGGTGGAGACAGGGGAGAGGCCAGATGACAGAGCTGTGGGTGCTAAGCACTGCCTTTTAGAGCTCAGCTGGGCTCAGAGAGATCTACACCTGCTGCTATCTCCTCCTCCCCTCCTCTCCTCCACCAGACATCTGGATGGGATACATGACTAATGGATGACTAAACCGCTAGTGTTGAAACTTAGCTGTTGTCATTACGAAGGGAAAGGTTGTTGGTTTGACGGATGACTTAATGTTCTTTGCAGAGTGCGGTTAGAATAACTAAAAGTGAGTTTGAAGGCTTTCAAAATTATTAGGCAATGATATACAGTTCCCTGATTTTGTTTATCAGGAGCTGGTATTAGCTACAGTATCTTATAGCCATAGCTTGATATCATCACTAACTGCATGGATCTGATGTTGTCATGAATATGAATATGAATGTTTTCATGAAGTCATGTTGTTTAAAATGAACCCACATGCCATTAGATATAGATTTTTTTTAATGAAATTAATTGATGCATTACCTCAGCCATCTGTTTCTCTATTCCTGGCTTGGCTTCCATGCCGTTCCTGACTAATACCTCAGTTCTGTTTGATGTCAGCCTCTACCTAGAATGAAAACACTCATCTTTCTGCTGATAATATTCCCTTTGTTTTTTGCACTGGCTTGATAAGTTTCTCTGAGTATGGAAATGTCTTCTCTGGAACTCGATGAGAAAAGACAGAGCACCTTTGACGTCTCCCATTAGACACATGTACGTGCTCTGCAAGACATTTCACTCAGCCTCGTAATGATTATACCAGCGGGATCTGTCCCCTGATAAACATCACTCTTTAACACAAAGACTCACACTGGCCCCCACACAACTAAAATGAGGCATATGGAAAGAGCAAGGTTTAAGCCTTTCCTGCACACATCACAAATTGGTCAAGAGTATCCTTTGTGGGACTGGTTTTTATAAACATTTGTATTAAAGCAAAATATAGACTATGTGTGCCTTCAACATCACTTGCTGTTCCAATCTGGATATTTAAGATAAGCACAAGAGGAATATGAGGAAGTATAGTAAGAGGGAAG
>NW_027282164.1:15000-26619 GCF_046629955.1 Centroberyx affinis | reverse complement strand
TACTTTAATATTTTCCATAAATTTTACTCAGCTTAATACACTGGAAGAGTGGAAAAAGTAAAGCTTATGTGCAGAAATAAAGAGTGAACCTGCAGTGTGTCTGTAACAGCTTCACAGCTCAGGTCCTGTGTGTTCGGAGGAAAATAAATTAATAAATAAATAAATAGATAAATAAATAAATAAATAAATACATAAATAAATAAATACATAAATAAATAAATAAATAAATAACTCCCAGGAAAAAGTTTGCTGTGGGCGGTCAACCCTCATTTTCACGTCCTATTTCCAAACTCGAGTGGAGCCTCTTAATTGCTACTAAATGTGGTCAGAGTCTCTCTCTCTGTGTGTGTGTGTGTGTGTGTGTGTGTGTGTGTGTGTGTGTGTGTGTGTGTGTGTGTGTGTGTGTGTGAACGGTTGATCCATGCAGTACATAGTTAGGCTAAAATGACAGCAGAGGAGGCTTTTCAGCAGTTTCCATAGGGAATTTCACTTATACTTCAGGATATGCTTAGAGATATGCTTCAAAATACACACAAATTGGCCCAAAAACATATTGCTCCATGCAAATTATATTCATTCAACTTATATTCTATGGTATTATTACATATATTTTCAATACATTTTCTTCCTATGAGCTGTTGACAACATACTGGATCTGCAAATATATCCACAATAGAGTTTGAATAAATGTCATTAACATGTACAACATATTTGTAGATGAAAAATAAATACTGGCCAATATGTGTTGCACATATTGTCGGAAAACAGCATAAATAAAATGTCCTCAGTGGGCTTCCGTAGTTTTGAGATATGTGCAGAAACACAGTGGTGAGGCATCATTTCCCGCAAAGTTTCACCCTTCACCCAAATCTGGGCAGCGGTGTCTGAGAAATCGAACAATAAACAACAAAACAAACAAACATCCATAGCGCACACACACCCTCCCTCTCTACACACACACACACACACACACACACACACACACACAGAATTATAAATAATAATACATGTTGGTGCCATTCCTCGATTTTAAGTCAGAGATTGGTGGCAGGAGCCCAGATTATTTACCGAGCTGCCAACTTGGTGGAGGTTTTTTTTTTTTTTTTCCGGGGAGGCAACGTGTTAAACTCTCACAGATGGTCGGGTGGCGGTGTGTGTGTGTGTGTGTGTGTGTGTGTGTGTGTGTGTGAGATGGAGGTACAGGGAGAGAGACAGGGCGAGCGATCCAAGTGTGTGTGGCTTGTTTATTATGCCTGCCTGTCTGTTTCTACCTGGATGTCTGTGTAACGTCACATCCGTAGGTGGTGTGAGTCACCATGTCCGTCTGGGAGCACTGATTAACACACACACACACACACACACACACACACACACACACACACACACACACACACATACACACACACACAGGCACGCACACACACACCAGCTCCGTCTCATTCGATTTGTTTTGAAGGTTATTTTATGCCGTTTATTCTCCAGTTTGCTCCCATTAATACAAGCAGACACACACAACACAACACACACACACACACACACACACAGTTACACACACACGCTCTCGTTCACACCCCCTCTCTCACACACACTCATGCAAGCACATACTCATGCTTTCTCACACACACACACTCTTCCACTCTCTCAAACATACAAGGACAAATTGAGCATGAAAAAAGGGCTTTATGTGTGCCCACCCACATACACACAGTGCACACACATACACACAGTGCACACACACACACACACACACACACACACACACACACACAGAGTGCTATTTGCAGGCGGCGGCAGGGTAATTGGCGATAAACAGAGGGGATTTGATGACGCATAACGGCCTTCAGCTATTCACTCCTCATAGTCCGACTCATGAGGACTTCAGCCTGCTCACTGCCTGTGTCTGGGTTTGAATCTGTGTGTGTGTGTGTGTGTGTGTGTGTGTGTGTGTGTGTGTGTGTGTGTGTGTGTGATTCATACACATGTAGGCAAAATTGACGACAAAGAAGGATTTTTTTTGGGAAGAAGAGTAAGTTAGGAAGTTGTTCCTGTCTACCAGCTACTGTGGCAGCGAACCAGAACACACTCACTTCTCTTCTAGAAAACACACTGTCTTAGATTACATTAGATTAGATTAGATTAGATTAGATTAGATTAGATTAGATTAGATTAGATTAGATTTAATTGATCACAAGTGGAAAATTGAAATTAGAACATGAATTTGGGTCAATATCTTCAGTGGAAGCACAGAACAACATATAATAAATAACTTGTTACACATACAAATATCCTGAGACAAAAATAACTGCCTGAACACATTAATCTCCTTCTCATGCACACACACACACACACACACACACACACACACACCTCTCTATCTGTCTCTCTCTCACACACTTTGTTCTCTCTCTCTCTCTCTCTCTCTCTCGCTCTCTCTCTCTCTCGCTCTCTCTCTCGCTCTCTCTATCTCTCTCTCGCTCTCTCTCTCTCACTCTGTCTCTCTCTCGCTCTTTCTCTGTCTCTCTCTCTATGTCACTCTCTCTCTGTCTCTCGCTCTCTCTCTATGTTGCTCTCTCTCTTTCGCTCTCTCTTATGTTGCTCTTGCTCTCTCTCTATGTCGCTCTCTCTCTCTCTCTCTGTCTCTCTCTCTCTCTATGCCTGTCTCTCTCACACACTCTCTCTCTCTCGCTCTTTCTCTATGTTGCTCTCTCTCTCTTGCTCTCTCTATGTCTCTCTCTCTCTACGCCCCTCCCTCTCTCTCTCTCTCTCTCTCTCTCTCTCTCTCTCACTCTCTCTCACACTCTCTCTCTCTCTCTCTCTCTCTCTCTCTGGCAGGACTCCCATCATAGCGGGCGGGCTCTTTGTGATTGACAGGTCCTGGTTCAATCACCTCGGCAAATACGACACCGCCATGGACATCTGGGGCGGGGAGAACTTTGGTGAGTCATCCTGATTGGAGGAAACCCCCCCGTGATTGACAGCTGACACGTCCAGTAGGGTCTTTTGCAGAAACAAAGCCAACTGCACTGCGATGAATCATAACAGAACACAAACAAATTAGATAATTGTTAAAGAAAGGGTGAAATTTTATTATTATTTATTATTGTAATTAGCCTGGCCTTATTGTTGCTAACATTTTTCACCACTTTATTCACTTTTCTCTGCAAATGTGAGGCGCTGTATAAATGGAATTTATTATTATTATTACTATTGTTATTAACCCAGTATTAATGATGTAATATTGAATTTTAACAAGGCGGATCATCCTTAGAAATGATAAACACCGATATAGTTGCATAAAAACATCAAAACAGTTATTTTTCAATCTTACAGTTCATATTTTGTTACAAAAAAAGTGATGATCAAAGCGATGATCCAAATTTTTTCAATCCATTCCTCTCCTCCGTTCTTCTCTGCTCTGCTCTCCACATCTTCAACCTTTCAGTGCTTCCAGCTGTCAAAACAAAAACTCTTGTTGCAACTCTGATTCACTGAAAAAAAAAATTCATCATGATCAAGCCAGAGAGAGGTGGCAAAAAACATGCCACTGGGTTTAATTAACGGCAGTTTTAATTAACAGCTGGATTATCACATATGCAGGAAAACAGAAACAGTAGATCAGTCATTTGAAATGAATTAACTGACATTGGAAGGTAAATATTTCAGTGCATTACAGCGGTTCCTAACACTGTGAGCGAGTGAAATCTGGAAAATATCTTGATGTGAACCAAACAGTCGCTGAGGTACAAAACAGGAACCAATCAGTCTTCTTTGTATTTTTTTTTTTATTGTGTGAGCATATAAACCATGATTAGAAAAACATTTGATAGTTTGTAAAATGTTATTCTTTATCATAATGCAATCTGATGCTCAAAATTTGATGCTTGATCATTTCCGACAATTAACCTCCCGATCAAACGGCAGCTATAGCTTACAGGTTTATTCATCGTGAAGTTGAAAAACACAGGAATACATATACGGAAGAAGTATTAATCCAGTTTTTCTACCAATACTCACAGTTTGGAGGCGGGTAAACCTGCAAAATGTCACAGAAAAACAGTGAAATTTCAACCTACAGTTCAGAGACATCCTGCTGTAACCGTGTCTGTAAAACTTCGGAAGCTGCCTCCTCTTGTTCGGTTGACAGATTCCGCCTCAAACATGTACGGTTTTACAAGGAGCTGCCATGTTGGTTTTGGAGTTTTTCCGCGTCTGCACTCCCCCCCCCCCCTCACCCAGCCGATCAGGCGGCCAATCAGAGCAGCGCCTCATTATCCTGGCATCCCCGCCCACTCAGAACAGCGCATAGTTAATGAGGGGAGAAACAGAGAGGATGGAGAGGCCCCACAGAGCCTGGATTTGTGTGTTTTTTTTTGCAACAGAATTCATCACCTTATTTTAAAGAGCACTGAGAAATGTTTTAAACAGCTAAAAAGAGCATAATATGGGACTTTTAATGCAGCAGATCACACTACTTGTTTCACATAAAAAAAAATACATACAGGTTGAGCTGCTGAATTTTTTTGTAGCGTATGACAACACGTGCTTTAACCTGTTCTTCCCTGCCGCCCCAAATTACAAACGCAGGTTGCATGGCCAAGCTTTGTTGAAACCCACAGAACTTTATTTTAAATTCTAGTCAAGATAATAAGTTTTCCAAAGACACCAAATGTGTCAGGCTGAATTACAGGGAAATGTGTAGAAAATGATGCACAAACAAAATCTAGATTTTTTCCATTTGATGTAATGGTGCAGACATAAAAACATGGCGTCTCGTATTTTAATATTTCATTCAATATAAGCAGCTAGAGATGATGATGTTGTACAGTTAGGATTTTTTTTTTCTAACTTTGAAGCTGCTTAAGGGGAAATTCAGTTCAGAAAGTCAGGTAAAGTCAGGGTACAAGGGGTTAAGAATCAAGACTAACTTCTTAAAGAGTAACTGAACCCCAAACCCAAATCTGTGGTGAAGCCTGATATCTAATGGTGAAAAGTGGGGTACTGAACTGACCTTCTGCTATTGGCTGATCTTTTGTGCCAGGTGATCCAGGTGATTGGGTCACCACCTGTTGTACTCCATAGAAAGTGACATCACTAAAGGCACCAAAGACCAGCCAATAGCAGATTTCCAGAGCAGTACTCTACTTTTCACCAGTAGATGTCAGGCTTCACCACAGATTTGGGTTTGGCGTTCAGTTACTCTTAAAATTCCAAAAATAAATTTACTTAACAGAATTGAAAAAGTACATTGGCTCCATCCAGACTCCCTGGAGGTTGTGATGAACAGGATGATGAGGAGGACGATAAATATACTTTTTTCTGAATGATATGCCACTCCACTGGATGCTTTACCATGTGCAATTGCTAGATAATACAGTGATTAAACTCCTGAGGTTTTGCTTAGTCGAGACCGATTTATTTTTAGGACCAAACAAAGCTACTGAATGGCAGGAGGAGGGATCAGGTGTCTTTAACAGGAATGACATGTTTCAGTGATAAGATGCACAACATGCAGCCACTGCCCACAGCTACTAGTGAGACTACATAGTATTATAGCATCTGTTATCTGTAAGTGGCGGAGATGTTGGTGGGCCGACATCAATTCACTTTGTTTTTTCTGTTCGCAAATAGAGAACGTTACCTTGCAATGATAGCGACGTAAAAAATAAATGATAGTTTATTCTACATGAGCTGAGTGAAGGTGGACGTTTCATTTTGCGAAGAAAGTCTTCATACAGAGTCCGACGTTCATCCAGCAGCAACATCTGGCTCTCCTTCTGCTACCTGCCTCCAGTCATCTGAACTCAGCCTCAGACAGCGCGTGTGTGTGTGCGTGTGCGAGTGTGTGTGTGTGTGTGTGTGTGTGTGTGTGTGTGTGTGTGTGCGTGTGCAGTAATAGACTGTAGGAGTCAGTTTGCTGATTGCTGCTGCTGCTTTTCTCAGATCAATGAAAGACAGTAAGCTTCTCCTTCCTCTCTCTCTCTCTCTCTCTCTCTCTCTCTCTCTCTCTCTCACACACACACACACACACACACACGTTCATTTGCTCTCTGTCATGTTTCTGTCAGTCTCCCAGGCTCTGTGTCAGTATCTCGGTATCTAGCTGCCTTCTCTTGTTCTCCTTTGTACGCTCCGGCGTTTCATCTCCACTTCCTGCTCTCCTCTTCCCCATCAACCCCAATCCAGGCTCTCATTTTTACCCCCTGCCTCTCTCTCTCTCTCTCTCTCTCTCTCTCTCTCTCCTTGTCTCTATCCCTCTCCATCTCTCTAACACTTTGTAAAGTTCCCAGCTTTGTGAAACTCTTCTTGCTCTCGCTCTCTCTCTCTCTCTCTCTCTCTCTCTCTCTCTCTCTCTCCTCTGAGCAACATCACAGACAGACAGCATCACTGTGGATTAAATGACACTAACTATTACAGTACACACACACACACACACACACACACACAGACACACACACACCCACACACACACTATGTTATGAGCTGAAGCAGAGTCTGCTGAGGCTCGTAGCCTGCTGTCTCTTTGCTGGGTGTTGCTCTGCTCACTCACATCTGAAAATGAGTACAGTGCAAGCAGGTCACACACACACACACACGTACACACACTCACATACACGCGTGCATGCACAGAATGGACTTATGCACACACACACACACTCCCAAACAAACAAATGAGGTTGAGTCCGTCAGCGGGTCATCAAATATTCAGCTCTGCTTGCCCCACTTAGCCGTGACGGGCAGGTTGGAAAACTAACGAGGAGCCACAGAGAGAACGGAGAAGCTTCAGAAACAACAAAGACCGGTGTAACTGCAACTAAAGACTTGTCTAACTTTGTATAAAATAAGAAAGTGTTGTATAGAGTTGCACTGTTAAAGTTACACAGCTAAACTGACGCAGCTGGGTACACCGCTAACGTTACACAACAACTTACACAGCGAATGTTACACAGCTAAAGATAAATATCACAGCAATTTTACATTAATTAGCCGTTTAAAACTGAGATTCTCAACCTTTTTCATAGCAAGGGCCGCAAATTCAGTACACATTAGAGCCCCGGACCCCCATTTGATGAGATTTTGTCTCTCAGACCCAAATCTGAGAATATTTTTTATTGCTAGATATGATTTTGTCCACAATTCCAAGACTGTCTGTATTGTAGAGAGATAACAGAGAAACTATGATCAAAACAGTCATTCTTCTACATTCTCTAACTGTGTTAACTTCTTGTAAATTAAATAATAGTGAAGTTTAACAATTCATCCATTTTCTGGGGACCCCCTGGAACCTCCTCAAGGACCCCTGATGGTCCCCGGACCCCACGTTGAGAACCACTGGTTTAAAAGACGTCTAAATGGATCTAGACGTCTTGGCTGCATAGGCTTTAAAAGTGAAAGTTTAGTAACATCTAACGTCTCAGACTATTTCTTCTGAGGTAAATGACAATAGAATAAAGCATTGTTTTGTACATAATATAAACTTCTCTGGTGCATATGTCTGATATTTGCAGCTGTTTATGCATTGTTTTAAACATGTTTACTGCTTGTCTGCCTCTGCCCTCTAAAACAACTGAAGTGAACAGGAGCTGGTTCTCTAGAGTTCCAAAAAGGGCAAAAAAAATTACCATAAAATAATTCCAAGCAGCTTGTGCTTTTCAAGGTTGTGGATTGTTTTAATATGTGTAATGTTTTTAAATGCTGGAGTATTCTCAGTGGGTTTGAAGGGTTCTTAAAAAAACACTTGTACTGTAAAAGTCTTCTTACATGCATACTGCATCTATCCTGCATTACTACTGCGTACAATTCTTTCATCAATGTAGTATAGTAGAATAGATTAGAATAGAATAGAATAGAAGATAGATAGATAGATAGATAGATAGATAGATAGATAGATAGATAGATAGAAGAATAGAAGAAAAAAAGTCTCACCATATGGCTAAAACGAGACCAAATCTTGAATTTGCCAAACTATTCAAAGAGCAGTAACACGCAGTAAAAGGTGGCTACATCTATGTGTGGATAGACAGAAAATGTAAATGCTTGTGTGTGTGTGTGTGTGTGTGTGTGTGTGTGTGTGTGTGTGTGTGTTCCCCCTGCAGAGATCTCGTTCCGGGTGTGGCAGTGTGGAGGCAGTCTGGAGATCCTGCCCTGCAGCAGAGTGGGTCACGTCTTCAGGAAGAAACACCCGTACATCTTCCCCGAGGGAAACGCCAACACGTACATCAAGTAAGAGCCCAGAAAAACTGTAATAAACTTACAGTCCGGTCGATGCAGGCCTCACCCATAACTGAGGTAAATAAAAACAAAAACACCAAAGAAAAACAAGCTAAGGCACATGGGACAAGGGACATGTGGGGAGTCCATATGTAAAGGAGAAAAGAGAAGAAAAAAATCCAAGGCACTCTCCTCTGTATAAAGTTAAAAAGACTTTATTATTCTTGGCTATTTCATGTTAAAATGTAAGAAAACGCATCGACACGTTGTGGCCCTTCTTCAGGGTGCAGAGAACAATGAAACACGGTGCGTGTACACTGTAACACTTAGAATAACCTTAATTAATTAATGCACCAGGGAAATGTTAGAATAATAGTTCACCCAAACATGAAAATTCAGTCGAAACTCTGTTGATGTTTGTATGAAACCAAACTTGGTTATAGTTTATAGTTATCTGGTAACACTTTACAATAAGGGTACACTAAGTTAAGGGTTAGTTAATGCTTAATAAGCATTAACTAATGTGTAATTTACTAATGGTGTTCATGTTAACTAAGGTATTCATTTATACATTATTTAATAGTTTATAAAGATGACTATTAATTAATGTATAAATTAAAACCTTAGTTAACATGAACACCATTAGTAAATAATTACCAGACACATTAGTTAACTGTTAATTAAGGGTTAGTTAATGCTTATTAAGCATTAACTAACCCTTAACTTAGTGTACCCTTATTGTAAAGTGTTACGAGTTATCTTTATAGTTATCGTTCTAGATGTGAACGGGCCTTAACTATAAAAAGATTTCAAGGTCAAGATTTCAATTGTTGTTAGTAAATAGAATGTCTGTGTTCCCACTACAGTGATGACTATAAAAACATCCAAAACAATAACTATACCTATATATATATACGTATATATTTTTTTTTTGGATGCAGAGACAAAGACGAAATATTTTCAACTAATCAAATTAAAGTTCTAAGAAAGAAAGGCAGACTGTCTAATTAACTCACTGGCTGGCTGACCTATTAAACACAGAGAAAGCAGACATGCAGGGTGGCAGTCTGAGCTGTGTGTTGCTAACACAAATCATTCTTACAGTGGATTTGTAGCTGCCTGGGAGCCTTTTAGCCCCACCACAATATTATCCGATTAGCATAAGCTGTACTCTATTCTCTGCCCCTTTCAAACAGTGGTTATGTTTACAGGCAGTCTAATAAGCCGTTAATAGGACTAATGTACTCTGATTCCATATGAATTGACCTGACATAAATACATCAATCAGACTACAATAACCCAGCTGGCTCCATTCAGGTTTGAAGCAAGGCACTAACACTGCCAGGGTTAAAGGAAAAATCCACCTAAAACACTTTAGCACTGCTGGTGATGTGCCTCGCATTTCTGGGTCCATTGTGTCGTCCATTTTTCTCATTCTCCTGGATAATTAATCAAAAACATAGATGATGTGACGTCATGTCCAGATATTTCCAGCAGCTCCAGTGGAGTTTGATATGAGAAAATGTTTCAGGATGTAAAACCTCAGCGGTAAACGTCAGGTTTTTGGTGTCAGTCCCTCAGAATCAAAGAGCGAGGGCTTCTTCTTTCTAGAGCCGCCATTTTGCACCAAGAGACGTTCCAACAATCATACAGGGAGAAATCCATCGTAGAAGAGGAGAGAGACCAGTTTCTCCACCCACAGGAGCAAGAGAGAGACCAGAATGCAATGCAGCAGAGAGACAGTTTGGGTTTTGGGTAAGGGGGCGTGGCTCATCGTATCGTATCGAAACGAATCGTACGAATCGAAGTTAGCTTGATACTGGATGTTTCAAGCGTGTGGAAGTGTGGATATTTATTTTTCTACTTTAAATAACAAGTAAGACCACATTGATGAGAATATTTCTGATTACTGGAAGAGGAAGTACTTTCTTTACAAGTTACTGAAGGTTGAAAAACGACTATCCACCGACTATCCAAAGTCCAATATCAAGCTAACTTTACTCCAGTCACGTACAACCCACAAGCTACCGCCCGTTCTCTGGGGGTTGATTTGATTTGATTTAGATCTCTTTTAGCCCACTGGCTAATCTTCCAAGATTCCACATTAAAAACATTTAAGCATACAATAATTCATAATAATACAACACATAATTGTTGACACACACATATCATATACATGCATGCATACATACACACATATAACCTACATACATTGGCACATATCCTGTATGGACCTACATATATACACATATTCATCTACATGTGTTCACATATAATACCAATACTCTAGAAACCTACTGACAGTGCAATACAATAGTGTGATGATAACTACATTTGAATCTTGAAATCTTGCAATCAACAATCCAACTGCCGTACTGTTCTTGAGTGAGTTATTGTAATGAATTATACAACAGGTAGTTCCGTACCAAGCAATCTGATTGGTCAACTAGACATTTAGAACGTGATCAAATCAGCAGGACAGCACACCTAGCCGTGCTCATCACTAAACATATTACTCCGCCATATATTATTATACGCTCTGGCATCCTCCATCAGCTGTGCCGGTGAGTCGGTGACACGGCGCTACTAGCTTAAAAATACATGTGAAGTTCGCGGACGTAGCAGCTAAATCTGTCCATGGAAAAATTATTTTTTTCAGCAGATATCTTAGTTACAACAAGATTGAGCTAGCAAGGCAGTTTTGTGTTTATATGTGTGGTATTTATTCAGTTTGGGAAATCCCGCGATCTCTAGAAAGCATTAGCTCAAGTTGGCTGCTGACTCAACAGGGACTAGAAATCGTCTCTGTTGCAGGTCGTTACTAAGGCTTCGCCTACTTGCTGGAGCAGTAAACTAGGTTCCATTACATAGGAGTCTACTGACGTGACTGATTGTTTTCCAGTCATTAGTCAGACCCCATGTATTTCCAGGGAAACTGGGATAACACTAGCAAAACGTTTTTTATTTTGAGAGCGAATTGCCCCACAATATGAATACATTTTGATTATATCTTTTATTTTGATGGTAACTGTTGTATAATCGCAATATTACACTCGAGGGTGTGCGTTACCGTCATTATTGGCACGACAGCGATGCGGTCAGGACCTCGGCGCTTAAGCACACCCTCTCGTGTAATATTGCTTAATTCCATAATTTAACAGTTCTGAACATAAAAGTCTGTCTTCCCATTTCAGTTTTTATTTTTGGTAGCACATAATGATTTTCATCTCTTATTCTTGTGTTGAACTTGATGTTTATCACGACTAATAACAGTTTGTCCTTAATACTAAATGGCTTTTTAAACTTTTGAATTTTTTAAATTAGTGCAATAGAATGTTGTCCCACATGCTCTACTACTGTTGTCGAAAGGCATTCTGGGAAATGTAGGAAATAATTCACTGGAGCAGAAGT
>NW_027282164.1:2500-10000 GCF_046629955.1 Centroberyx affinis | reverse complement strand
CCCAGCTCCTGCAGGCACACATGCACACACACACACACACACACACACACACACACAGACACAGGAGAGAACACACACACACACAAACACACACACACAGGAGAGAACACACAAACCCCAACAGTGACTCTCTTTCATACACACACACACACACACAAACATGCAGACAAGTGCTTTTAAAAACACGTACAAGCACTCACTTAAACACTCTCGCTCTCTTTCACACACACTTAAAACACACACACACACACTTAAACACACACACACACACACACACACACACACACTTAAACACCCATTTATCCAGCAGAGGCTGGTGTTAATCCCCTAGAATGGAATTAACAAGCCGGCTCTCAGGGGAAAACAGACCTGACCCTTAAAACGCAGAATAACCTTTAACGGATTATTAAAACAGAGGGAGAGATAGCGGATGAATTAACGCTGCAGGGCTTAAGACCGAGTTTAGAACGAGGCAGAGAATATGACAAGAGAGACTGAGGAAGTTTATCAGGGAGAGAGATTGGGAAGAAAGTTTATGGAGTAATGAGTTTGGGAACTCACGGCCTTCTGAAGACTTAAGAGTGCAGCAGCTCTAGCCACCGATATATCAGTGTCAAATTAAGTGTGATACCTTGGTTTAATTAAAGTAAACAAAGGAGACCAAGGTTCAGATGATTGATTGCCTCTGCCTCACACTAGTGTTGTTGTTATAGCGCAAATGTTTCTCAAAATAAAAAATAAAAAAATACCTCGGTCCCACCGGTGGCTCCGTCATTACAAACGCGCGTTTCACAGCCGAGCTTTGTTCAAACTCACAGAACTTTATTTTAAATTCTAGTCAAGATCCAGAGGTTTCCAAAGATACCAAACATGTCAGGCTGAATTACAGGGAAATGTGTAGAAAATGATGCAAAAGATAACAGGATTTTTCTTCAATTTGATGTAATGATGCAGCAATAAAAAATGTCATCTTGGGTTTGAATATTTCTTCAACGAAGCGTTGGACCGAGCGGATACAGAACATGTCAAATGCTTTTTCTAACTTTGAAACTACTTAAGGGGAAACTTAAGGGGAAAATCAGAGTTGAAGGGGTGAAGACCACATTTCCCACAAGCCCCCGTGGCTTCCTGTCTCTTTGCTCGTTCGTCAAAGGTTTTCTCTTTGAGGGTGAAGGGTGAAGAGGGATTTATGATTTGCAACACTCTCCTACTGAAAAAATGTCCAAACTTTGATAATCAATCATATTGAAAACCTGACATTTCAGTCCAAATGGATTTTAAGAAATTTCATCCCTCAAATTTCATTTCAGGAAGCAGCTCTTCCTCTGGTTGGTTCAGCAGGATTCTTTTCCACTGTCACAAACCAGAATTACCCTACAGGACTGTAAAGAACTGAACTGAACTGAACTGAACCGAATCAAACTTTTTTTTTTGTCTTTATCTTAGCTTTCTGTTGTTGTTGAGGAAGGCGGGAAATTTTGATAAAATAGAAACTTATGGATTTATGGAATACAGCAGGCAGATTTTCAAATATGAAAAAGGATCAAAGATGTTCTTCTATAAATTCAAAATTACTATAACATACTGTAATAATTTAAACCTGTACTGTAAATATTGTTATTATTTATCTTAATTTATTGTCATATTGATTGATTGTTATTATGATGCATCACTGGGTGACACATCTACTCACATCATTTATGTATGTCATAAAAAAAAAATGTTGTCATCACTACATAGGCTATATAACATGGGTAAGATCTACGAAATCATATGATGACAATAAAAAAGTAAGAAAAAAAAACGAAACCAAACTGAAATTAAATTAATTTAATTGAATTGTTGGGTGGTGGGTTTAGGAGGGCCACTGGGAAGGCAAGCAGGTTGGGATTTTTTTCTTCTCTTATCTTCTATGTTGTGTCTTTGGAAGTGATTGAGTCTCGGCTGTGTCTCCCCCCTCAGGGTGCCGGACGACTCGGACTCGCAGTCCGGAGTGATCCGGCAGAGGCAGAACTGTCTGGAGTCTCGGCGGCTGGAGGGCCAGGAGCTGCCGGGTCTCACCCTGGGGCCCTGCATCGGAACCAAGGCCGTCCCCGCCATCAACCAGGTGGGTCACCCAGGAACTATAATAGACCCGATACAGAGGGAGGGCTTCAGACTCAGGAAATAGCTTTTCACACTATAGACGAGATAACTGCCCATCCCGACCCATTTTGATGGGTCAGAATGTCAATGATTTAAAAAAAAACTAGAAGGGCACTTGGAGAGCGCAGACCTCCGTCAAGGTTCGTGCTATTATTGCTTGTTCGTGAGTCGGATCCGATCCAAAATTTAATGGGTTCTTCCTTGGCCCATGCTACACCCTTCCATGAAGTTTCATGAAAATCGGGCCAGTAGTTTTTCCGTAATCCTGCTAACAGTCAAACAAACAAACAAACAAACGGCACCGAAAACATAACCTCCTTGGCGGAGGTAATCATGGATTACATAAAATCAGGAGTTGTACCTTTTCAGTCCTGAAAACTGTTAACCGGAAAGTTAATCCACTGGGTCATGGCGTGAATCAGCCTCGGGGGTTAAATGCCGGGGAATTCCCCCCCCGCTCAGCAGAACTGAAGAAGCCTCTTGGATGAGTGAAACACCTTCAGCTCTTCAATTTTCAAGTGTCCAGTGGATTTTGTTTTTATGTTTTTTTGACATCTTACTCCCTGGATGACTGACATGAACCTGTACAGACAGTCAAGACGCCCGTGAACAGCCACTTGTCGTCAGGTGCTGGTTGGTCACAGAAATAAAACACAGGCCATATGAAGAAATTATCCAGCCACACACTGTGAGTTATGTTAATGCAAAAGTTGCTCATGTCAACCCTCATCTGCGTAGATGCTACTGTTGTGCCGTTGAGCAAGGGGCTTGAAGCGGTGCCATGCCATTGGTCCGACGGCCCATTATTCCGAAACCCCAATAGTCCGAAAAATGTCCCATTGGACCAAAAGCCCGTTATCCCGAAAACAAACGGCCATTGCTCCGAAGGCCCATTGCTCCGAAAATACACACTGTCCCTGCAGTTAGAAAGAAAACATTCCAAATAATAATTATAATGAAATGAATCTACTCTGAGGCAAATTTATCTTTCTTTATCTGTCCATTGTTCACACTAAATCTTCCATCGTTTCTCAAACAAACAGAAGCACATGGCTAATTATTATGCATAATGACATCATCGGACCTTCCCGGGTGCAGCGGAGGAAGCTGGCTGTCGGATATTTACTCTAACAATCCTTCTTCCCTGAATTGGAATTCTGCAGCGTTCCATGCAGCAGTGATATTACGATGGTAGTGAGGCTTAATCCCCTAAGAAGAACAAGCTGCTCACGTTTCCTTCATGGACGCACATGGTCTGATGTTTGGAGCAGCAGAGTGGTGTAGTTGGTAAGTTACCGGACGTCAGATCAGACAGCCATATACAGTATATATACACAGATGCTCCCAATCAACCGGGGGAAAGAGGGTGTGAAACATTAGGAGGCAGCAGGGCCGACTGATTGCAGGCCATGAATCTTTCTAACTGCAGGGAGAGTGTGTATTTTCGGAGCAACCGGTGTTTGTTTTCGGGATAACGGGCTGTCGGACAAACGGGCTTTCGGTCCAATGGGACATTTTTCGGACTATTGGGGTTTCGGAATAATGGGCCGTCGGAACAATGGGCAGTCCCCCTTGAGGTGGAGGCACCACAGATGAAAATGGCAGTTTTGTCTGAATTGGTCAATTTGAGATCTGATCATATTTTGCTTCTGTACCACAGAGGCATTTTGGTATTTTGGCATTTCTGCTTTGTTTTTATTGGAAGAATATGAAGAAAAAAATGCAAAATTCCTGACATTTTCACCATCTGCTTAATATTTTATGAATAATTTATCAATAAACAAAAGTCCCACTGTAAATTACAACTACTTAGTTATTCATCTGAATGAAACAGGAAAATGCATCTGTTCTAATTGATATGCAAATTTGCAATTTTCACGTGCTAATTTGTCACAAGCTTTAGCTAATTTGTCACAATACTTTATTTACCCCACATGGCAGTCAAAATACATGCACATAATTGAAATACATGGGCATTTACTGATATAAAGTGCATACAATCTAAAACTCGATAAAATGGAATACACATAAATTATACATATTAGACAAAAAAAAAAACCCAAACACCTATGAAAAAGCTTATCACCAGAATTAAACAGAATAGACACAGGGGAGCGAATTTGATTGGAAATGTGTCAAGACGTGTTTAGAGTTTGTGATTTTTTGAGTTTTCTCTTGGATTACAAAATCCTTACAGAAAGTGTTTTCGTTTGTGTCCATATCCAACATGCAAAAATGACTTCTTACAGGATAAAATGATTTTTCTTTTCTCATTCAACTGTCTTTCCCTCTCTCTCTCTCTCTCTCTCCCTCTGTGTGTGTGTCTCTCTCTCTGTCTGTCTCTCTCTGATTGGTCATTAGTAGATGTAAATAAGATTCTGTTAGAGGAGAGTGTCGTCAAACTAAGACATAATAAGGTTACAGCAGAGAGGGTGTGTGTATGTGTGTGTGCATATATGTGAGTGTGTACATGTGTGTGTGTGTAACCTGCTTGCACTGTGCTCATTTTTCAGATGTGAGCTCAGCAACATACAAGAAAGAGGTTATGTGTGTGTGTGTGTGTATGTGTGTGTTTGCGGCCTGCTGTGCACTGTGCTAATTTAACATGTAGCACAGCAACACACAACAAAGAGCGTGTGTGTGTGTGTCTCCGTGTGTGTGTGTGTATGTGTGTGTGTGTGTGTGCGTGCCTTGCCTTCTCTCTGCCATAATTAATACCCGTAGGATTCTCATTATTCCATGTTTAGAGCCAGAGAGTCGAGGCTGTGATCCGCTCTAACAAGCCGCTGCTCACAGAAAGAGCGTGTCAGCAGTCGAGCCGCCTGCGGGGCTGCGGGGCGTGTGTGACGGGGAGGTCGCCGGTCCAAATCCCTGAACCCACTGGGAAGCGGGGGTGGGGTGGGGGGTGGCGGGGGGATGGGGTGCTGCATTCTCTGTTCTGTCAATTTTTTCCTGGTAAAATAAAAGGTCAGTTGTTTTTTGTTTTTTTTACACCGGCGCTAAATATCACCAGGGACAGTTCTAACAGATTCTGTGCATTTTCAAAAAATGCCTTTAGCTGGTGTAATTTAACACTGGATTAAAAGGAACTACTCCCGTTACTTTCTGACTTCCCACGTACCGTTTTTTAGCCGTCAACCCAGAAGTCATTGGCTCCAACTGTAAGCTAAAAACCTTGAAATACATCTCACAAAGACATAGTTTACATTTTTAAAAATCGCTAACTGTTACCATGAAAAGTCAGGCTGTTGTAGTTTTTACCAAATCAAATTCAAATGGGAACAAATTCTTCATTACGCCGGGGGACTATTTTCGGTGCTACGGAACTACTTTCCTGAGATCGCAAAGTGTTTACAGTCGGCTTATTAAGTTGTTTGAGGAAAAAGTTGTCCGGCCCGGTGCATCGTGATGATGAAATATGTTGCCCAGAGCAACGGCATGGCTCTGTGACGGGTTTTTAATCGTTTTTTTTTTATACAATGGAGTTCTATGGCTGCTGGGACATGGCTGCATTGGGCACCGGCTACATGGACGAGACTTGTTGGCAAAACAAAATCATTGCTGCTTTTGTTATTTTCATAGGATTTGTTGACGGTAAGCAATGCATTAAAAACACCGGCCTTATCCTTTATCTAGCCTAACGTAGACAACATGGCGTCACACTCAGATAATTCCAGTGCAGCTTCAGTAGTTTGGTAGCAGGAAATGTTTCAGGATGTAAAACATCAGCGGTAAACGTCAGGTTTTTTGGTGTCAGTCCCTCAGAATCGAAGAGCGAGGGCTTCTTCTTTCTAGAGCCGCCATTTTGCACCGAGAGACGTTCCAACAATCACACAGGGAGAAATCCATCGCAGAAGAGGAGAGACCAGTTTCTCCACCAGCAGGAGCAGGAAAAGAGACCAGAATGCTTGTAATGGTGGTGATATAGGTATTTTACTGTTTGTAGAGAGCTCAAATATAATTCTGTGAACACAATTGGTCAAATGTAATGAAGGCAGTGGATGGTGGATAGATCGATTACTTGTCAGCTCCAGGTATGACCGTGTGTGACTGTGTGGATGTGAGGCAGGGCGGAGCTGGGTAAATAAAGCTTACACTCACAGCTTTAGATACTGCATGTAGGTGCTGCGGGGTGTCAACATTATTCGAGCCGAGGCACACTTTGTTTTTAACCTTTATTCATCCGGGGGAACGCTTCTGCTGAGCGCGCAGGCTGTTCAGCTCCGCTCGGCTTCACATTCAGCTAGAAACACCGAGTCGGTTTACCTGCAGTCCAACGCTCAGCTGACTGGGAGGAATTAGTTTAAGAGGCGGCCACACTGATCTGTTGTGTCTGTAAGTCTCTGTTCATTTTCAGTGAGAGCTGTCTGTTGTCCGGACAGGACTGATGACGCTCCGGCTGTCAGATTTACATCCGTTTTGACAGAAAGTTAAACCCAGTTGAAGTTTTCTGGACGGACGTGTTTGTCACCGTCCATTTAGCCAATCAGAGGCGTTTCTACGTTTCTTTTGGAAGAAATAGCAGCGAACATAGAGACGACGTTCCAACCAAAACCAAGCCAGTTTTCCAGCTCAGTTTCTTATTGAATTTATACTGCAGAGTCTGTTTCTTCTTAGCTCCCTTATGAGCAAAGCTTCCTGTTCGTCTGCCTCACCGCAATGTTGACGCTCCAAAACAAACCAGCAGACACAAATCCATCCGTCAATAATTCTGTCTGTTTTCCGATGCATCAGTCTGGCCGCCGCCTTAAGGTAATATTTCGATTACAGCGTTTACATGGTTTGAAGTAACACAATTTCTCTGATAACCTGGTTTACATGGATTCGTTTAATAATCGCTCTGTACACACTGACTGCACCATGCTGTTTGCTTTGTAAATACAGCATTACTGCGTCTGGTGACCTTTGACATGAGCAGTTTAAAAAAGAAAATAAATCTAAGTTCAGTTCAGTTTATTCACAAATCAGTTAAAATACAAGTACAATCATATGAGACATAATGGAGATATGTAAAATGGGACACCCTGATAAGCTATCTGAAGCTTGAGAACAGGGGCCCAGACACTAAGCAGATTAAAATATATGTTTACTAACACGTCTAGATTTGAAAAAGTGTATGTATTATACAGTAACATTTACAACCTACAAAACACCTAAGACTAACCCAAGACATTTATTCCATCAGTCTAAACATTGATTAAATAAGTCAGATACAATAAGTAGAGACTAGGGCTGTGCAACAAAATCGATACAGCTGAGTATTGTAATATTTTTTTCCATTATACTGTATCGATTTTCCAGCCCCTCGTATCGATGCATTAAAAAAAATTATTCATGTTTTAAACGGATTCAAAA
>NW_027282163.1:0-52525 GCF_046629955.1 Centroberyx affinis | reverse complement strand
TGAATGAAACTTTATTTATACAGCACAAGTCATACATCAAAATGCAACTCCAAGTGCTGAACATAAAAAGTGAGAATAAGAAATAAAAAATAAAAAAAGAACATGAGTTTAAATAGAAACATAGAAATGAATAAATAAAATAAAATATAATAAAACTAATAATAAAATAAGAAATAAAGTATAACAGTAAAACTGCAAGTCAAAATCAGCACACACTAGATAAAAGCCAGGCTAAAAAGGTGTGTTTTAAGTTTTCTTTTAAAGATATCCCACACTCTCTGCCACCCTCAGGTCCTCTGGTAGGCCGTCCCACAGGCTGGGGCCTCGCCGGGGCTCTTAGACCGAAACCCGAGGAACAACCAAGAGACAACTACCTGGACCTGAGGGATCTAGTGGGTACATATCTCAAAACCATGTCAGACATGTAGTCGGGAGCGAGACCGTTTAATGATTTGTAGACCAATAAAAGAATCTCAAAATCAATTCTAAAACTAACAGGTAGCCAATATTACTGTTAACATTATTATCAGTATTTAAAACATCAGTATCAATATCTAATAATTATTAATATCTATAATGATTAATATCAGAATTAATATTAGCAGTTGTTAAGGGTGTTGCAGGTACTCACTGTGACCACTGGAGGGCAGTGAACATTCATTACATTTCTCCATGTGTCTCTATCAGTATATCGTATTTATATATATATAATATCAGTATTAAAATTACCACTGTTAATGTCATATTTATAACATCTGTACCAATAACAGCTTTAATACACAGTCATATCCCTACTGCAGTAGTAGCATTAGTAGTAGTAGTAGTAGCAGTAGTAGTAGTAGTAGTGGTAGCAGTAGTGGTAGCAGTAGTAGTATTAGTATTAGTAGTAGTAGTAGTAGTAGTAGTAGCAGTAGTAGTAGTAGTAGTATCAGTAGTAGTGGCAGTAGCAGTAGCAGTAGTAGTAGTAGTAGTAGTAGCAGTAGCAGTAGCAGTAGTAGTATTAGTAGTAGTAGTAGTAGTAGCGGTAGCAGTAGTGGTAGCAGTAGTAGTATTAGTAGTAGTAGCGGTAGCAGTAGTGGTAGCAGTAGTGGTAGCAGTAGTAGTATTAGTAGTAGTAGCAGTAGCAGTAGTAGTATTAGTAGTAGTAGTAGTAGTAGCAGCAGCAGCAGCAGCAGTAGTAGTAGCAGTAGCACTATCACTGGCAGTAGGTCACAGAGCCAAACTGAGAGATACAGAGCTGTATGTGTATCTTACACAGTGAAAATACACAATTTTTTTTAATTCCATGCACAAAATGCAATCAAGCTCTCAAAACAATGAAGACCACAGAACTATTTTTCTCTGCTGCAGCACAGACCGCTGTGGGGTGAAAGGTGGTTCCTGGTGGAGTGATCTAGTTTTGGACAGTCAGGTCCACAGAATTTGAATGGACAGAACAGTCTTTCCACTGATTTCTATGGTATTTTGACTGGTACACCAAAAGATGGCGTCTATGTTTAGAGTTAAGTTTGAGTGGAGGTTTCTGGGACAACTTCACCTACTTCCAAGGTGCATGGAGAAGGGAAAAAGGTCAAAACTCCAGCAACACTTAGTAGTATATAGAACAACTTTATTGTTAGACCAGTATATAAAGCAACTTTATTGTTATACCTGGTCTAACAATAAAGTTGTTCTAAAGTGTTGCTGGAGATTTGACCTTTTTAGACAATGGAAGTTTGGCCATTAAAGGAATAGTTCACCCAAAAATGAAAATCCTGTCCTCATCTCCTCCCCCTCATGCCAGTTGAAACACAGGTGAAGTTTGTCCATATAACACACAGGGAGGCTGCAGCACAACTCCATAGCAGCCTTCTCCAAAACAACTGAAGTCAGTGGGGACCAGTTCTTCAGAGTTCCAAAAAGACCTACAGTATATTTACACCATCATTTAGTGCAAATCTGAACTACAGCTGATTGATTTGCAACAAATAATGGTGTATAGGTCTTTCTATCCACAGTGTGATTGTTTGTCTGTTTTTGTTTTGGAGCTCTAAAGAACAGGTCCCCATTGACTTCAGTTGTTTTGGAGAAGGCTGCTACCAAGTTGTGCTGCAGCCTCCCTGTGTGTTATATGGACTAACGAGCAGAACTTTTGCACACCTGTAGATCGACAGGTGCGTAGGAGAGAAGACCATGGGCCGACTGAAGTAGAACACACCGTCTACTGCACTTGCAATAAGAAAATATTTTTAATGGGAAAGTTTCATTCAGAAGCTGGCGTAACTCATCGGACATTTTCATGCTTATTTAACTTATTTCACCCCCCTCCTTGTGTTCAGAACTTCTTTCAGTTTCATTTGTTCAACCACTGAAGAACGAACTGCAACGAAGCCTAAAGCCTGACAAAACCCACAATGACAAAGCTGCTCCAAAACCAGGGTGAACACTGCGATGCAGAGTTAGTCTTACATTTGTTGGACAGGTGAGCAAACTATGATGTAGCTAACGTTGACCACAACCTACAGAGCAAATATTAGCTCCAGTGTTTCCCCTATGATTTTTTTCTTACAGCGCGGGGGGTTGTTGCTCTTTCCACGACCACATGTCACTAATTGTCACTTCGATAAAGATATCTGTCAAGGAATATGCTAACAAACAACCTGTTGCTAGTCAGCAGCTAAAGAGTATTGTGTAAAGTTGGTTAGCGTAAGCTACAGCTTGAGCTGCTAGACCTTTGGGTTAGCTGTTAGCATAGCATCGCTAGCTATTGATTCCATCTTTTACTTGACTTCAAATAGTTCTGTAACTCTGTGGGATGTTTTAAACACACAATGTGCAATGGGATATGTTTCCCCTTCACTTGACATTTCTGAAGTGTAACACTACTTGGCTAGGTGGTGTCTGTTTTAAAAACTCCAGTTTTCATACAATATAAACTCTCATACTGTCAGTTTCAGGCCGCTATAGTTCACAGGGACGGGAGGGGGGGTGAGAGGCGGAGCTGAGCTGGGGCTTTAGCGACTTAGAACCTCCTTGAGGAGAACACACATTTGCCAATGTTGTTGTATTTCCTATGGCTGCCGTTAGATGTGACTAAAGAGTCCATATTACTGATCCCGTCACCTAATCTCTTGTTAAAAACTAAATAAATCTGTATATTATTTAATTCCGATTTAAATTTAGCCGGTAATTTGCTACTGTCTGTGTTGGCATGCCGCAGGCTATGTGGAACCTTATAATTCTAACCGATTAATTCAGACCAAAACAACGCTGATGCATCATTACTGGCTGCTTGGGAACTTTAGAGTGAGATGAGTGTGAGAAACGAGAGGGAAAGTCATTGCAGACACACAGATGTACAAGAGCTAGCTAGCTAATCCAGAGATGCGAAAATGCTAATTTTCACAAAAATAGCTGGAAGAGAAAGATTTTCAGGCATGGTTGAGCATCATTGACGTAAATGACGAGAAGCCTACTGTGCAGGGTCTTGAAAGTGGCATGAAAAGGTCTTAAAAAGCATTAAATTAAATTTGCTGATGCCTGCAGATACCCTGCTATTGCTAAAAGGAGATAAAATACGAAGCCTAAATGCCAGAAGTGCATATTGTATAGGCATGTACTGTATATTTAATCAGGAAAGCACAGACTCAATCAAGGTTTAAATCCATACATCTTTTATTTGCTGATAGTCTAGAAGAGCGAACACAGTGATAATGTTATTATCTGAAACATCAAGATGCTCCTTAGCTAGCTGTTCTAGATCAATTACATTCTCATTTTGAAAATCAATTTTGAAAACACACATGAATATTCAGTTTGAAGAGTTTCAGTGATTATCCACCAACTGAAAAATGTGAAACTGACAGTTATAAAATGATTGCTGGTGTGAAACTAAAACTTGCTTTCAGTTATTATTGAAGTTATCTTGCAACATTTTAAAATTTAAGAGGGTATAATAAGTATTTTTTTAAAGGTCCCATATTCTTCACTGTCCAGAGTTTTATTTTGTGTCTTTCTGTCCATTCAAAGCTGTGTGTGTGGTGTCATGAACCAAAAACACTCTCAATCCATTTTTCCACGTTCATTTTCCAGCATCTCTCTGAGCCTTACCAAGAACAGGCCGTTTCTGTCTCCGTGTCTTTAAGGCTCATTAATATTAACGACCCCTCCGTTCCGATCGGCTAACCGTTTCCAGAGTGAAACGTGAGACGCCGCGGCCCGGCGGCTACAGGTAGGGAAAACTCTCCGGTAATAAACAATGACAACCGCTCAACCGCTTTGAAAAAAACACTTTGTTAGTCTATTATTTCTTACAAAAATGATAATGAGCGAACCTTTGTGGCGTCACAAAGTTACGGAAGTCCAAACGGCTCGTTTAGAGGCTCGCTGCACTAATATGGATTGTGTGGATTTAGTTTTGATACTTTCACCATGTTTAGATAGACCATCCAACTCCTTTATCATCACAGAGGCAAGGGGAGTCCTGCTTTACACAATATGGGACCTTTAAAATATTAATCAGTGAACATCAGGCAATGATTTTTTTTCTCAAAATCGATATATAGCATTTTTTCACAAAAAACGAAATTTTTCCCTTGCTAGCCCTTCTTTTCTTTACAAATACTAGATGCATTAAAGGGAAAAACAGCATGGCCTGACATGGAAATCTATCGCTGTTATCAGATGAAAACCAAGTAACTCCAGTTTTTGGTGATCTTCATGTTTTTACTTGAATGGGATGATCCTGTGGTCCTCTATGGCACGGTTCCCAAACTTTTTCACAGACCCCAAATAGATCCACATAAGGCTGCAGAGCCAAGTTTGATCCCATTTCCCAAGATTTTAGTAGTAATTTAGTTTAAAACTACACAACTGTACTGAGAGGTAACAGCAAGGAAAGTGAAATCGACAATCAGAATGATAATTTTTATAATTTTTTTCTCAGTGGGCTAATCTCCAATGAATGAAATAACCCTATTTGATGTGGTTTCCCCCTCAGCACCCCTCCAGCACCCCTGGGTGTCCGTGGACTCCGCTTTGTGCTGAGAAAACACTTTGACCTTTGTGCTTATAAAGCCTTTCAAAACCCATTGTGTAGTTTCAAAACTGCCCATCCATCTTTAAAAAATAATGTTCTTAATTCCTGAAAATATTATATTCTGGAGGTGTGAGGTTTTGATCCAACAGCAGCAGTAAGCTCCACAATGTGCTGTAAAAGCATAGAAATGACTCTCTGGATGGTTGTTTGCCATGCTTTTTTGTCAAAAGTCAAAAGCCGATCATCAGTTCAGAGCTGCTCTGTTTGTTTTCTACACATCACATAATGCGTCATTCTCTCTTTTGAAGGTGAAATCTCGACGAACCAGATGCTATTTTTTTTTCTTAGAAATGAGTTTCTGTCTGTTTCGAAGCTTTCCTGAGAAGCAATGTGGGCGTTCTGCTCAGCATTTTTATTTATTTATTTATTTTTTTCAACGATTCAGTACAGAACAGGGTCTGGGTGTGACTGACAGCTCCGCTCAGGTTAAAGGACACACGCCCACCAAACCCTCTGCAGCCTCCAGCAGGCTGCAATACACTGAAAAATGACTGGCTGTCCTTTTCTTACAGCTGGTGTAGGAGGTGTGTGTGTGTGTGTGTGTGTGTGTGTGTGTGTGTGTGTGTGTGTGTGGTGTGTGTGTGTGTGTGTGTGTGTGTGTGTGTGTGCGTGCAGATTGAATGACCGGTGTGCATCCAACCGTGGTGAGAGGATAATGGGAAAGCAAAGAGCATCATTACCTCTCTCTATGCTGCTTTGCACCTCTTCCTCCCCCCCCCTTCCCCTCCCCCCCGACTCCCGGGAAAAGACGGACTGGATTCTGTTAGAGCGACGGTTCGGATCTGGACTCTCAACTGTATCATGAATTATAAACCAAACAACATCTTTTACTTCAGGCACAGTCTCTAGTTTTACTGACTAAGCTGTAAGCAGCAGTTTAAAGCGAGTCACTGACAGCATGCATAGCAACCAGCCAGCCAATCTCCATCTGAAGTCATTTAGTCAATTATTGAGTCCTAAAATCGTAATTTTCTTAAAATATGTGACAAAATCTGCCAGTGTCATTAGATAATTTCACTTGTTTCCAATGCAAATCAACTTGTTTGAAGAATTCAGTAGAATCAAGAGTCATTTTCTTGACATTTTCTTCTGACTGGTTTCTACAGACCGACACTCATTTCTAGAAAACTCCTGAAACAAGTGAAGCTGCATTGGAGACAAGTGGAGTTATCTCTCCTCACTGCAGAATGTTTCTCTTGCTTTAAGAACAAGAAGATCTGAAGGTCTGAATATGAGACTAGACGACTCGTTAAGATGGAGGATTTTTTTTGCAGTGTAGAAAATGATTGTTGAGTTCTATTTTAATCTCACAAGGCATCTACAGCTGGAAAATGATGGCTTTTCAATTTTTCCTTTTCAGTTGCATGAATTTATGACGCAGAGGTTTTATTTTTTTAACCGTCAGCGGGGGTCAGCACTTCTTTTTTTGTCGCCTTCAAACCTTTGGTATGGAGAAGCCGCAGCGGCAGTTTTTTTTTAAAGGATTTACAGTGTTTCCTGCTTTGCCTTTGCATTTTTTTTTATTTATTTTTTTTTACGGCGCCTCTCTCGCTCACCAAACCCATTTCCAGCTTATCTTTTTCGCCCACGGCGGCTTGCCGAGACGTTCGGCTGCAAATTCTGAATCCACAAGCTGTCTTTTCCAACACTTGGTAATTACCTTCCCTGCTTGTTCATGCTGTAGAGAGAGGAACCCGATGAGAGTGGGAGATAAGGCTGTCAAAGTCATTACCCCCCCCCCCATCCTCCTCCTCCTCCTCCTCCTCTCCCTGCACCCCCCCCCCCCCCTCCTCCTCCTCAACACCCTTCCCACAAAAGGCAGAAAGCCAGAAAAGCCTCAGCTGAAAACTCCACATTTCACAACACAACGTGAGGCGGTCTGAGGATCAGACGTAGTCCTGCAGGCTGTAGCCGGCCTTGATGTCTTTCGGAGGGAGTTTGGAGGGGGAGTAGTACTGCTGCTGCTCCTGGTCCTGCTGAGGTTTGTCCTGCGGAGGTTTCTCCTGCTCCACGTCGTCCGTCTGCAGCTGGACCGTTTTGCTCTGGCTGTTTTTCGGCCGCTCGCGCTCCTCCTCCTCCTCCTCCTCCTTCTCCTCCCGCCGCCTCCTCCTCCGCTCCTCCTCCTCCTGCTCCAGCCGGTCTCGCTGCAGCTTCTCCTGCCGCCGCCGCTGCTGCACGAGTTTGTCCGGGTCGGTGGAGGAGGAGGCGTAGTCCAGTTGCCCCGTTCTCTTCCCGGGACACGACAGACAAAAGATGACCCCCCCGGCCAGGAGGAAGCCGGCGGAGATGAAGGTGACGTACACGGCGCCTCCCGGCTCGTACTTGCCGCTCTCCGGCACGTTGGCGTCCAGGAAGCTGGTGATGACCTCGTTGGTGAACCAGGACGCCGGGACCAGGCAGAGGACGCTGGCCAGGACGAAGCACCCCCCCGCGGCGATGGCGGTGTGCCCCTTCGCCCGGTGGCTGCCCCCCCACCGGGTGCATTTGAGCCCCAGGGAGGCGAGGCAGAGGCCCAGGGACGCCGTCATGCAGGACAGCACCATGGCGGTGCGCGCCGTCTGCAGGTACGCGGGCAGCGACAGCACCGAGTACTTGAGCGTGCAGCTGAAGACGCCGGTGCTGTACCAGGTGCAGTCCATCCACAGCCCCTGCATCTGGGACATGGCGGTCATGATGTTGGAGCCCACGTCGGCGCTCACTTTCCAGTTGGGCAGCAGCGTGGCCACGGTGGCGCCCAGGACGCCCAGCAGCGCCAGGGCGAACGCCAGGATCTGAACGGCGGAGGACAGCATGGCGGAGTCCCCTGTGGCGTTCCCTCGCCTCGCCTCGCCGTGGTCCCGGATAGCGCCGCCTCCCCTCCCCCCCGCCGCCCCCCTATCTCACCGACACAGGTCCTGACAGCAGATAATTCCTCAGCGCAGGGCTCCGGTGGGCTGCAATAAAAAGCGAAATGAGAATTGAACTGAGCGAGGGAGCGTGACGAACACACAGCTGAGGCGCCGGGGACCGGGAACGGGAATGCGCTCCTCTCTCTCTCTCTTTTTTTTTTTCCATCTTTTTTTTTTTTTAGAGGGCAGGCATGTGTGACTTACTCTGCGGTCCAGCTGATGTGGTGATCATTGACACTCAATTATGTTCATTTAAAGCTGCAGCGTCCCTCAAGGCTCAAGCTTCACTACTCTTTCAAAACAGCTTTTCCACTTTAACTACCATGCAAGAAACGCTACTACAGGACGAAAACTATATAGTCACGTGGCATTTAAGTTCTTTTGGTTTGGTTAATCTCTACCTGATTACATACTCTTTAAGCTTATCTGCAACGAGAGAGCACGAATTCAGCATTTTAAAAAGTAAATTGAGCATGAAAAATACAGCCGGTCTCACCTGTGCAGCGTCTCAGGCAGCGGTCTGCTGAAGTGATTCCTGAGGACAGAGAGAGAGAGAGAGAGAGAGAGAGAGAGAGAGAGAGAGAGAGAGAGAGAGAAGCAGTCTGAACCAAAACACCGGGTGTGTGGGTTAACAGCCTCTAACTACCCCTCTTCCTACTGTCTCCTTGGCAACTGTACATACAATTTCATCCCTTTCAATGTCCTGGAAGAGATGCACCAGGCGTCCCTCTTTTTTATTTATTTATTTATTTATTTTTTGCCTGTGAGCTCCCACTGAACAGACCGAAGCGCCGGGCCGATGTGGTGTGGTGTGGTGTGGTGTGGTGTGGTGTGGTGTGGTGTGGTGTGGTGTTGTCCGTACGTATTGTTGGAGAAAACGGGTTTGGTGCTTGAACATGAAGGTCACCGGCTCAGTCACAAGAGCCGCAGAGCAGCGTTCTTATCAAACGGAGTGGATGGCGAGGTGAAAAATGTTATAACGCGCCACAGAAATGACACTCTTCACCTTCGCCTTTTAAACTGCACGGGAAAAAGCGGCTTCTTTACCTGGGAAATGTTTGTCTTCAATCATTTGGTTTTTTTTTTTTTTTTTTTTTTGATGACGCACCGTTTAGGTTTCGGTTGTCGTCTCTCGCTGCGTCAGATTTAATCAGAGAATACGACACAAACCAATTGATGAAGAGGAGTCGGAAAAATGTGCCGTATTATGCGTATTAAATCAAAACTCACAATTGACTATTATTGATTATATTAAGCGTTTAGAGTCATAATGACAGGATCATTTGTGTTTTTTTAAAATAAAGCACAAAGAACACCAGGTAATAATTTGTTCCCAGTATGGATACGTAGCGTTTTGTAATGAAACCCTTGAATTGTTCTTTGTTCAGTAGCGGTGTGAAGGAAGGTGTCGCCCTTCGTGTGTGTGTGTGTGTGTGTGTGTGTGTGTGTGTGTGTGTGTGTGTGTGTGTGTGTGAAGAACGACCCACTGCAACACTCTGATAAGCGTCCGAACCCGCCCACCGGCCGGTCTGAACGCAGCGGCAGCCCGGCCTATCATTACCGTAATCCTTATCATCTCCGGACCTGCACACACACCAGCAATTACCACCAACCTTAAAACCTTAAAACACAAAACAGCCATTTTCTCCTGGCTCTTCCCAGGCTTTTATCAGGCTCTTCCCAGCTGCCCCCCCCCCACACACCCCCCTCTCTGTGGGAAAAGACAACATTAAAGGTGCTGCGGGTGTCATTTTAACCGTCAATATATCATTAATTAATTACCGTAAACAAATGAGATCATGTTGGAGACGATTGTTCTCCTCCGTCTCCAGTAGTATTGTTAGTTCTAGTGTTTCTCCACGTTAAGACTACATTTCCCATCAGCCCCGTTGCTTCCAACGAGGCTGATGCTGTCAACCCGACTTTCAAATCATTCCTGTCTGTTTCCTCTCTGCACTAATGAACCAGTAAGTATCAGAACAATTATTTCAAGCGCCATTTTTCAGCCTGTTAACGAGGTTTTATATTTACATTTTAGGCATCACAACTGTTTACTGTGAAGTCAACAGCAGAATAAGCTTCAATACCAAGATCAACAAAAAAATACAAGCAACTCAGAATAAAGAGTGTGAGGTCATTATTCTGAGTTGTGAAGGATCATGTAAGGGCAAAGTGTTGGAAAAATAATAAATAGAGTAAATATTTCTGCTTTTAGTAATTGTGAGCTGGTCGATCCGCTCCCAACACTAAAATAATTTAAATGTCTCATTTTAAATCTGTCACAGTTTGAATGCAACTGTTTTTTTTTTTTGTTTTTTTTTAAAGGTAATTAATATATATATATATATATTTTTATTAATACTTATTAACTTGCTTTGTTTTGACAGTGATTGATTGACTTAATTTGATTGTTGTTGTATTCTCAGCTGCATTGTAAATGAAGGTTCTTGCCTCAGTTTACTCGGAGACTTAAATAAATGTTTAAATACTAAGGAGAGAGGTATAAAGAATTTTTTAAAGCTCTTCTAAAAATGTATTTTTTTTTATAGAAAAGCCTTTTTTATAACAGCTCTATTATTAATGCCCTGGTTCTTTATTATTCTAGATTTTTGTCTTTATACTTTCTTGTTTTTGGTCTGTTTGGTTTTTAGCCTGCTTTTACTCACTTTTACTAGTGGAAGGATAGTAAAAAACAAAACAAATCATTATTGTAGTGAAAAATGTGTCGTTTTATTTCAAGTGGGTTCCATTTTCCACAATCAACCCGTTTTCCTGGAAAAGGCAGGAATGAGCAAATTAACCCAGATGGCCGTTGTTTTTGCTCGTTTGATGTTAATTAGAAGAAATGAAGAAATAAAATAAAATACAATAATATCCTAAATCGCAATGTTTTGGCTGGACAGCATCGTGATGTTAAATTTTGGATATCGCCCAAGACTAATATAAATAGAGTTTATTATTATTATCATTATTATTATTGTAAAGAGATTAAGCAGAGAGTGAGTAGAGAGTTTCCTGGGTCCAGACCTTTGACTCCGCCCACTCCACCAGCTGACTGATTCTGGTCTGGCATCGTGACATGAAACAGCGGTTTCTTGGTTGAAAAACGATCGGTCCAATGAGCGCCGGGGGGGGGGGGCTAACGATTAGCCAATCAGAGCCACGGGCGGGACTAACACCATTGTCAAGCTGTTGTCAAGCTGCTGGAACCAAGGAGGAGTAATAACAACAATGGAGACGCTATAGACAAGATGGACGCTGCTATCCAGGCTGTTCTGAATCCATTAAAAGTACCAATTACTTTGAAATCCGAAATACTTTGTTTTTACTTCGCTCCGTGTTGTCAAAGATGCTCTATACTTTCTGAACCGTCTCTGGTGTTGTCATGGTTACGCATCAGTGTCGACTTAAAATGACGTTTAGATTCAGGCGGATACGTCGGTCTCTAGTGATTGGTTAGGGAAAATCGAATCCCCCTCCCCCACGGAAATCTGTTAGTGGAGGCAATGAAGACTGAAGATGGAGACGGAGTGGAACGAGTTGACAGTTCTGTCTGATATCAGGCAAAGTAGAGAGGGGAGATCATTCAGTGAGGAGAGATCAGCATGTGCAGCGGTCTGACTCGTCTGGGCCGTCCTAAAAGCCGGTCTGAGACTCAGATCAGGTCCGGGACCCAGACAGACTCCAGGTTTCCCTTCATCCTCCTCACAGCAGCAGTGTTTGGGCTAAAGGGCAGCGCAGCTCTCATACTGTGTAATGAATTATGAATTCAGGAGCTCAGTGTTCTCCCACAGATAAAATTTCTTATTTTATTTTTTTTTTTTGCCTGCTGGCTGCAGAGGCTCGAGGATTAAAAAAATTCACTGGAAACTTTAACAGTTTTACCAGATTTTTGAAATATATACAGGAACCTCGAAACAGGTAGAGGAACTTTCTTTAATCGTTATACTCGTATTGTACATTATTTGTATTTATTATTATGATATACTGTATATATTTTCTTTTTGTTGTATTACTTCGTGACCCTAGTAGAGAAACGTTTTTCTTTTTTCTACCTTTTATCGTTACACCCTTCTTGTACTGTCTTTTTTATCACTCAGTTATTTTTTGTCATTATTATATATTTTGTCTTTCATTGAAAAAGAAAGTAGAAAGTAAATAAAATGTATGAATATTTGTCCTCAATGGGCCTCCGTACAAACTTACTGGCTACAACTAAATTTTTCCAGTATTTCCCTGCTTGGTGGTTCTGTGCTGTAACTTCCCAGCCTGACCGCACTGCACTGTAAACACTTCAATCGTTCAGCGTGATTGATCTGATCAGGATGTGGATCAGCCGGCTGTCTGCATGAACAGAGCAGCTGCCGGGAAATTTATTCAGAAAGCTTCCAGCAAAAAGCTTCATTACAAACTGCTTCACAGAGCAAAGGATGGAAAAACACAAGACTGGACAAGCACATGTGGGGCCAGTGTGTGTGTGTGTGTGTGTGTGTGTGTGTGTGTGTGTGTGTGTGTGTGTGTGTGTGTGTGTGTGTGTGTAGATTAATGAATTACACTGAATAAGCGAACTGTCTTCAGTGCAGTCTGGTTTTTGAAATAAGTTTGACATTATAGGATTCCACCAATATGGGTTTATGAAGATATTTTTTAAAATATTTTTTTTTTGCAGGGAGCCAGCACCGGTTTTGCAAAGCTTTAAGGATAAGTCTTTTTTTTAATGCTTTTCTTACCGTCAACAATGAAAATAACTATGAAAATAACAAAATCAGCAAAATCAACAATGATTTTTCAAATACCTCGATATCGATATTGCGACAATATTGTAGGGATGACTATTGGTGCTTTCACGAAATATTTACACAATGAGATTTTTGATAAATAATCATCAGTAATGTGGATATAATGACTAAGTGGGTAAAGGCAAATAATAGAACAGCTAGAACAGTCTGGTAAGTTCAGAAAATTACATCACTTTACTGTAATGCAGCCTTTAAAACCAGGAAAAGACACTTATGCCATATCACCATATTACGATATCCAAAATCTAAGACGATATCTAGTCTCATATCACGATATCGAAATAATATCGATATATCGCCCAGCCCTAACTTCCGGGTTGAAGGCTAAAAAGGGAACGTGGGAAGTCGGAAAGTAACGGGAGTAGAGCAAACGCATTGTTGATTTTGTTATTTTCATAGGGTTTGTTGAAGCATTAAAAACCACCAGCCATAGTTTTGAGTGAGCACACTGAGCTAGTGAATTCATAATTCACCACACACTGTGCCTATGATATGTTATAAGCCTCAGCTGCTCTACAGCCGGAGGACTGCTGCTGTTAATGTGTTTTTAAAGAGTTTCATCAGCCCAGAGGTCACAGGATATTCTCAACCCACAGAGCAGAAAGAAATCCTACAAACGCAATGAAAACATGAAAATCAGCTAAATTGGCGTGACAAGGTTTTCACATGACAACAGCGATGTGTTTTTTTTGGACACACGTTGGTTTTCACGTGAACACAATGTCAATTTCCCATTTCGGCATTTCTCGGCTGTATTTCTGATCGGTTTGGTGCTGCCCTGGTGGATCGGGGATATCGGTCTCTTCCGGGGGCATGGAGGGTTCTTGGTGGCTCCGGACTCTTGAACGGTAGTGTAGCCTAACTTGTGCCTGTATGTCCATTTTATTGCTTTCTTGTGTTTTGGCACACACTTTTATATAAAGTTCCATCTGGTTTTTAATTGTATCTCTGTTTGTTTGTTTGTTTTAGTTGTACCTGTTTATCTCTTGTATTCCCTTTTATTCCTATTTCTTATCATTTTTTTCAGCACACACTTTTATGTAAAGTTCGATCTGTTTTTAATTGTATCTCTTTGTTTGTGTGTTTTTAGTTGTACCTGTTTACCTCATATATTACCTTTTATTCCTATTTTCTTTTATTGCTGCTTTTGGGTTTTATTGTATGTAAATCGCTTTGTAAACATTGTTTTTTAGAAAAGTGCTACAAATAAAGTTCTTATTATTATTATTATTTCCTGTGTGAAATTGACATTTTCACTTGTGAATTGTCTGTTTATGAAATATCACAAGTTTTCACATGTGAAACAAATATTGCCACATGCACTGGCAGGTGGAAACATGAAAAAAAATATATTCATATGAAGGAAAAAAAAACCTTTTCGCGGGAGAGAGATGAAGAGCTGTGAGCCTCTCTGACTCCACACACACACACACACACACCAAACCAAACTGCTGCTGTGTTAGTGTGTGTGTGTGTGTGTGTGTGTGTGTGTCTGGTCTGCATGTGGTAACAGAGTCCCGGTGTGTGTCCCACATTCTGTAACAGTGTTTGTCGGAGGTGTATTAATATCAGTGTCGAGGGAGCGGTGCTGATGGGACGGAGGTGGCAGGCTATTAGAGCCGGACTCAGGAGGTTTGAGCCGGACTCAGGAGGTTTGAGCCGGACGCCTTCAGGCTCCAAACCTCCAAACAGAGGACAGACTGCAGCAGCTCAAGATCAAAACGTTCAGTATGCCTTTTACATGTGACTTGTTCCCTTTTAGCTACAACTATAGCTTTGTGTTCCATTTTGTTTTTCGTTGGAATTGTGTTAAATGTTCTTCTTTCTTTTTACTGAGGAATATAGAGTAAAAAAAAAAACATGACATTCCTGGTATCCGGGACTTTTTTTTTTTTTTTTTACCATTTTCACAACAATTTACAATTTTCACAGCAATTATCTCAAGCATAGGAGGAAAAAACAGAGAAATAAATGTTCTTCTTTCTATAGTAAAGGTGTTTAATTTGTTCTTGGCTCTTGTCTTGTCTTGTTTACAGTTTGAAATGTCTTCTGGGATAAATGACAAAACTAAAACATTTTCTTGTACATGTGGACTTCTCTGATACATTCTTTCTGGTATTTACAGCCGTTTATGTTTAAGTATGTAATAATAAAGACATTTTAAAAAAAACTATTGAAACTTGACCTCAGTTAATCTTGAAATGATCTCATTGTATTGGAATATGTTCTCTGGCACTTCAGTACTTGCTGGCAGACAGGCCTTTTTTTGTAGCATGAATGAAAAGATACACATTTTATTTTTGGATCTTATTGTGTTACTAGGTGGAAAAAAAATGAATTTGTCCTGAAAATCTGTCTAGTAGTTTTCTGTGGCTGGTGCTGCAGATCCACATTACTTTCCTTATAGTAAATATTGTATAAGCTTATACAGTAATATGTATAGTCTGTCTATACAGTATGTATTGATAAGTGTCGTCTGTCTATAGACTGAAATGTGGATTGTTATTCCTCTTCACCAGCTAGTGGAGCCTCTGATTTCTCCCAGCAGGGCGAGAAATTATATTAGTGTGAATATTTTAGTCGCTTTTAGTCAAACAGAAGAAAGTTTGGTTTTATTCCAGAAGCCATAAGACTTGTGAACAGTAAATATTCTCACACAGCATCTAGACTGAGAAACGCACCGGCACTTTCCTCTGGACTGGACAGAACTATATTGTGGTCTAGCCATTGTATTTTTAGTTTTTATATTGTTATTCTTGTTTTTTTCTTTCTTCTTTATCTTTATGTGTATGCACGACTGTATGTTGTGGTCTGTTTTTGTTTAAGAACTCACTGCCTTGAATTTCCCTTTGAGGGATGAATAAAGTATTTTGATCGATTGATTGACTTGACTGATTGATCTGATGCTGTGACCCAAACCGAGATATAATGAATGCAGCAGCTTCAGTGTTTTTTGCTCAAGGAACTTTGGCAGAAGACATTACGTCTGTTCTGGAGATCAAACCTGTGGTCTTTCAGTTACAGGACAGTCCAACTCAGGTTTCTTTGTGTTTTAGTCTTTGCGAGGCATCATGAACTGGAAAGTGCAGCAAAAAGTTTCAAAAAAATTAAAAGATTTTCTTGATGCTTGTGTTTTATTTTTGTATTTTATTTTATTTATTTTTTTTCGGGGGGGGGGGGTAGTATCTTTATTTGAGATCAGCTAGGAATTTGTAGATTTTTTTTTTTTTTTTTAAGAATATATTTATTGCATTTTTCATATACAACACAGAACAAAACAGCTCAGACATGTCATGACAAATAAAACGAGTAGGTAAGAATAAGAAATAAAAATATAAGAAATAAAAATAAAAATAGCGGACATTATATCCATGTCCAACCTGTCTTATTCTATTTTAGCCTATTTTTTTTTTTGGTTTTTATTCTCTTAGCTCTTGAATTAACTTTATTTTTCTTGGTCTTTTATTTGAATTTTATCCTTTTCATTTTGTCTCGATGCTTTTAATGTTTCATGTAAAGCACTTTGAATTGCCTTGTTGCTGAAATGTGTCTATATAAATAAACTTGCCTTGTCTTGCCTTCCCCAACCCTCACCACCCCCTACAACAAAGAAAGGCAACATCAGATAAATAAATATATAAACAAATAGCAAGATTACAGGAAAACTGAATGCTTTTGTTTTATAAAATTGACATCGACCCAACAGCCAAAGAGTTTTTATTGACCTCTACAGCGATGGCTCGTACGGTTTGAACACACCATCAGCCTCCTGTTTATTACCCATTTGATCCATTTGACTCTGTTTGCTCTTCTCTTCCTAAAAGGCTCGTTCACTGAGTTTAACCAAACACAAACCTCCGGATCTGTTTTTAAATAACGACAGCTATTTCAGATAGAGAGACTCCAAATAACAAACGACATCTTTCAAATTGTAGAAATTAGACGTACAGTCGAG
The DNA here is from genome assembly GCF_046629955.1 of Centroberyx affinis. Taxonomy (NCBI): domain Eukaryota; kingdom Metazoa; phylum Chordata; class Actinopteri; order Beryciformes; family Berycidae; genus Centroberyx; species Centroberyx affinis. The sequence goes on along the minus strand of NW_027282163.1, from coordinate 35,806 downwards.
GAAATGCTGTGCGATCTGGATCAGCTGAAGTTCACAGTAAATGTGAGTCAGACCCAGAGAAACACAACCTCTCTGCCTGAAGACATCATGTGGGTGGATCTCTGTGACTACAACACACACACACACACACACACACACACACACACACACACATTTTGGGATGTTTTCGCTCCGTATCTCTCTCCATATTCGTATTCGTTTGGGCGTGAAATGACACAATGAGGAGGAGGCTAAAGTGCAGAAGCGCTGGCTTTAATTTGAGGGGATTTTCAGCCAAATCTGATTAAAAGTTAAAGAAATACAATCAATTTTGTACATAATTCTCCTTATTTCACATCATCTCATTGCAGCTTCAAGTTCCTCATAGTAAAGAGAAACAGTCACGTACAAAAAAGGGCTGCATCTCTTCAACCGCTCATCCAGTATGAAATTACCTTCAGATTAAAGCAGACGATTTGCACTTTCACCTCTCGGTCCTCATTGACTGCGTTTACATGGACTTGAGTCTCCCGGTTATGATCGGGTTTTTGAAGTATCCTGTTTTTGTGTTTGCGCATGTAAACATCACATCCCGATTTCAGAAACCCGGATAAGCCCTTATCCCGAGAGAAACCCGTTTACGCTAGCCGAGAGACGGAACAGAAAAACACAAACAACAACAACGAGAGCGTCTCACTTCTGGAGTGATGAGGAAACAGAGTTTTGTCCTCCGGTGATGAAAGAATGAAATACACTCGGCAGTTTAGATGGGAAAAAGCATGGAAATGCTGAGCTGTTCAAGTCTGTAGTGTACAGACTACAGGAGGCCGGTTTCCAACACGCACAGTGGAGCGAGTCAGGTCAGGTGGAAAATACTAAAGAAACATTACTACAGCCAGACATCAAAACAAAAGAAGTGGCTCTGATGCAGCAACTTTCAAATTTTACAACATTTTGGACGAGATGCTTGGTCACCGCCCGCTATAAGCCAAAGTGGGCTCATTTTCAACAGCCACAGTCAAATTAATTTAAGGTGAACAGTTACAGAGGAATATCAGATTAACGATTTCAAAATTGCCAGTTTGTGTTGTAAACATCACAGGTGCAAACAGCATGCAGTCATCAGTAACCGGGATACTAGTATTTATCATGTATACGGGGATATGAATAACCAGATTTCTCTGTGTTCCATGTAAACGCCATATCCCGAATATGATCAAAACCGGGATAAGCCTCATAACCGGGACACTCAGGTCCATGTAAACTCAGTCAGTGTGCCAGTGTTTCCCCTCCACAGTCATAACAGTCTGGAGCCAAATCAAACCATATGGCAGCGTAAAACCCTTCAGTGGCTCTCCGCATGGCCGAGTTCTGCCTCCGGCTGCAGCCATCAGTCATGAGACTGACAGGAATATAAATGAGCTGCTTTACCGCCCTAACACACACACACACACACACACACACACACTCCCACAGTGTTTACATGTCCTGTGTTGGCTTGGTGTTCTGTACTTTTCCATTTCAGAACCAAATCAGCCGCGAAATCTTTGATGCCAAGTTTCCGAGGCTGATTTACACTTCGGTGCCAGCGCTGGTTTTTATTCTCAGCTATCGCAAAATGTCGTCCTGATACCTTTTCTCCATGCCAGTGTTCCTATGCAAAGGGTCTTACGCAATATGAGAGATTAAATCTGTAAACCGCAAACATCTGTTTGCGGTAAATCTGTCGAAGACCACAGTGACACATCAGGAGCACCATGAAGATAATCCATCCTCAATATTTTGTATCATTTGTACCTTTTTTTCTACTCTGTTTGCCAACCTACACCTCTGTTCTGTCAGGGTATCAAAGGGTCCTTCAAAAGGCTGAGAAAGTCTTAAAATAAATTATTTCAATTAAAAGGCCTTTAAAAGTATTAAAATGTCTTAAATCCGGTTATGAGAGGTCTTAGTTTTCTGTTTCTTTGTGCTGCAAGTTCACTCTTAGATTAATACGGAACAGGAAAAGTTAATTTCTTTCCATCATATCTGCTTTATAACATTTTTGGAAATCATGGTGTCCTTTTTCTTATTCTGCCTATTTAAAGTTTCAGAAATAGTTCAATCAGAAACAGGCTGATTTTCCCAGATTTTTTCTATATTTAGATTTTTAAATTGGTCTTAAATTTAATTCCAGGTCGCATTAAAAACGTCTTGAAAAGTCTTAAAGTTGTCTTTGTGAAACCTGCAGATCGCCTCTCTTTGCTGCTGCAGTGATCCAGTTTCCCCTCAGGGATCAATAAAGTTCATCATGATACATTTTCTAATCTGTTTGTAATTAAATCCTGTTTCCTAACCGGATTCAAGGCTGTTAACGTTAACGGGTTAAAATGGAATAAATTAAATAAACCAGCTCACATCAGAATAAAGCGTTAGGTCCAGGATAACAGAAGCTTATCCTGCTGTACATATCAGTCAAATTAAAAATAAATATAAAAAGTAGAAACCCAACCAGCAGATGAAGAGTTTCATTACAAAATGAGATACTTACCATTCAGAAACAGTCACATCTACTCTAGTCCTGTCTAGTCTTGTTTATGTAAAACTCCGACAGATTTAAAATGATTGAGAGTTAAATAAACTTCTCATATTTATAAAGGATATACTGTTGGTAAATCCTTAGCTAACAAAAATGAAAACACCTTCACTGACTGGATCCTCTGGATGTCAGAGATGCTAAATGACGGATTTCAGTGTTTTTGAAATGAATTCTATATTTTCATCAAGACAGAAACAGGAATAAATGAAAGAAACTCCAGACACTTACCAGCAGTGAGAGCTCTGCACACTGTTTATCCAACTGCAGCTCAGAGGAGAGTGTTTCTCACACACACACACACACGCACACACACACACACACACACACACACACACACACACACACACACACACACACACACACACAGGTGCATGTATGAGTATAGTTCAGAGCAGGTTGGGATTCCCACAAAGCGTTTCCCTGTCAGGTGAAAGGAGGGGGTTTGTGTGTGTGTGTGTGTGTGTGTGTGTGTGTGTGTGTGTGTGTGTGTGTGTGTGTGTGTGTGTGTGTGTGGTGTTATGTATTGAATGCAGGTAAAGCTCAACGCAGCACATTCCTCCAGCTCAACACTCTGTCAGCGTGTTGAACACTGAGGCTCAAATCACAGTCAAATCACTAAAGCTGTAAATAAGTAAGTAAAGTAGGATGTAAGACCATTAGAAGCAAGCTTTTCTAGTAATAAAAGTATGTTAGTATGTTAATTAATGTCTAATATAATTAATGTCTAGTTCAACTTCATGTCTAACCAGCATATGCAGTTTGTAGTTTTAATTCTACAAATATTTCTTGGAGTTAACCCTCAGTGGGCGGAGCCAAAGAAACCACAGTTTTTCAGTCTAATGCCACATTATTGTCATATGGGAGTTACTGTAATTACTGGCTTCTGAATGGGAAAAACCGTTCAGGGGAAATATGAGAAGTTTCTGAAGGCTCCGATATCTCCGACCTGACGGTAAAAAACACAGAATCCACCTATTGGATTGTAAAGGTATCAGCACTATAGAGAGTGAGTAATTATTCTTGTAGAGTCGACTATGTGATTAAACTAGCCAGACTCTGAGTTCAGTCTCCGTCTAATTCGTTAATAAATGCTCCAAGATATTCCATGTGTCAGAGCAGCGACAAACATGGGCTGCGTTCGGAATGGTTCACTCATTCCCTCACTCACTATTCCCCATGTAGTGTTTATCATATAGTGAACTATATGGGCAACGACCAAACGAAATTTCGGACACTACAGTAAATATAATTGCGTCAAAAAAATGCGCTGGATATTGGTGTGACGCACCGGGACGCGCCCAGCATCACGTAAATAAACCAAGCATCATGACAGCAGGTTGAAATGGACTCAGGTCGTATTGATTTTGACAAGTTTTCAACATTAAATTACAAATAAATTGTTGAAATTCTAATCATGTGCAAGTGTGGTTTTGTCAACTTTGGTGCCGTCTGCTAATGGCAGCAAGCTGTTTTGGTTTGGTAAACAAGCTTGTGAGCTAATGACTAGCAGAAGCTTTCATATCACCTCCTGTCCTGTATTGGTGGATAAAGTAGTCAGCTGACCTGTAACGATGATTCCTGCAGTTTTGCTGCTCTTGGTTCAAAACGGAGGAAACTCGACTGAGGAGTCTGATACGTCTTTTGTTGATTTGCTAACGCTGTCAAACGGTAAATAAACCAGTTTCTATTAGCTAACATGTTAGCTAGCTGTTTCTTCTTCTTCGGTAAGACACGATCACATTGCATTGTGGTATACAGGAGAAATTGTAGGGTACACTGTCTGTTGACTACAATTTGTAGTGCATTGTGGGTATCTTATAGTGGACTATTTAGTGAATCAAATTAACCGTTGAGAATTCGGACACTAGTAGAAAATGGCGGATACACTATATAGCGCACTATTTCTGTAATAGGGAACGGTTTCGAACAGAGCCATGGTTGTTAAGCTACAATACAACTTACAATATGAGTTTAAACTTAAAATGACCGTTTTCGTTTCCTTTGCTCCTCCAAGTCGTTCAGAAGAAGACTGAGCGCACAGCCGCCATCTTGAGTTTTACGATGAAAGGAACGCGTGAACGCTTCCAAGCGCTGGGAAGTCTTCCTCCCATCTGACAGGAACGAGGCTCAGTAACATTAAACTGAAGCTCAGTGAGAAAGACAAGAGGTAAGAATCAGAATCAGAATCAGCTTTACTGGCCAAATATGAACACATACAAGGAATTTGACTCGAATGTAGAATGTACTTGCACAGAATAAATATACAGCTAAAAACAAGGACAACAAGATGAACAGAGGTAAACATAAACATTTAACTACTATGTACAAATATGCATATATATATAAAAAAAGTGTGTATAGATATATATGCACACACATATGTAAACAACACTAGGACAATAGTGCAATGGTGCAGAGTGTTAGCGCTCTGCTGCTAACTGAAAAAATACAATCTATCCATACTGAGTTATCTAGGTTAGCTAGTTAGCTAGCTGACCTTCAAGTTCAAACTAGCCATACTAGCCTGTAGCTATCTAGGTAAACTAGTTAGCTAGCTGCTGACTTTCAACATCATAAATGAATGAAAAAAGAAGTAATTACTATTTATAATTTTTTATGTATATTTTGACCAGAATTCCTTATTTGCATTTCAAGTTTGCCAGTTAACTAAAAAACTAAAATAAAATAATAAATAAATAAAAATTGTATTTTTTTTAATTTGAGTGTAAAGTTAAATCTGACAACTTACAGATGGGGTGCATTATTCCAAACACTGACCAATCAGACGTCAGGACAGAGAATCTTCTTCCAGGTAGAAAAACATCTCATCCTGTCTTCCAGGTGTTTCAGACTGCAGGCTGTGAGCTGACAGTCACAGGTTCAATTCCCACAACGTCCAACATGTCAGCCAACAGCTGAGAGTCACTGTGACTGAACCTGGATCAGATCAGAGTCACATGTTATAATATATATATGTATGTACAATAAAATGAATATAAAATATATGTATATTTACAATATAAAGTGTCTGTGTTGAACCTGTTGCTGTCATGATGGATGATTGACAGGAGGAGTTTACTGATGCTGATGTCTTGCTGGTGTGTGTGTGTGTGTGTGTGTGTGTGTGTGTGTGTGTGTGTGTGTGTGTTCTGTGTGTATAGAGTGGGAATACATATGCATATTATTCATGTATTATGCAGGTAAGTGTACTATGTGCATGTGTGCGTATTGTGTGTGTGTGTGTGTGTGTGTGTGTATTGTGTGGTGAGTCACTTGAATTCCTGTTGCCACAGTAACTCCTGTATGGAGGAGAATGAAGAAAACCCACTCTGCACACACACACACACACACACACACACACACACACACACACACACACCACATTCCTCTCTCTCCCCGGTGTATGAACTGTTCAGTTTCTTCCTTTCCTTCTTACCTTCCTTCCTTCTTTTCTTCCCTTTGATCCTTCCTTCATGCCTTCCTTCCTTATTTCTTTCTTTCTTGCTTTCTTTCTTTCTTTCTTTCTTTCCTTCTTACCTTCCTACCTATCTTTCCTTCCTTCCTTTTATTTTTGCCTTTATTCCCTCATTCCTTCTTCCTTTCTTTTCTTTCCTTCAATTCTTTCCTTTCTTTCTCTTTCTCTCTCTTCATATCTTCCTCCCTTCCTCTATTCCATACTTATTATCAATAGGACTGAACCTACTGATTGCCAATATTTTAAAGAAATATTTTTTTTCATCAATTAATTTCATTAATTCATATTTCCCTCTAAATAACTGTCTGTTCTCCTCTCTCTCTCTCTAACTCAACAGTGATCCAACCTATCTCCAGTTCATAAATCTTCTCCTCTGTCTGTTCTAAACAGCCAGTGTCTGGTCGCTCTTTCCCGGGAAAAATCCTCTGCCGCACAGGAAGTGATGCGTTTTACGTTTCCGGTTTGTTTGGAATCAACAGAAGAAGAAGAAGAACTGGGTAGTTAGCATGAGCAGTGATAGCCACCATGACTGAACAGACAGAGAAAAGAGAAACTCAAACTGCATCAACAGAAAAATCCAAGCTCCGCCCACACTGTTTGATTGACAGGTGATCTGTGGGAAGAGCAGAGCAGAAACACCACAGAGAGGCTGAGGGAGGAAGATGGAGACTGAAGGAAAACAATGAGGAACTGAAGGATTACCACTTTAAGTTTCACATTTATGAGCGAGTCTGGGCATTTTAGAAGCTCTTTCTCTGGGAAAAAAAATTTTTTGCTAATCAACTGCAACCTGACACTGCTGTTGGGAAAGAAACATAACTGCAATTTGGGTGTTTTTCTTCTTCTCATTGAATTAAAGATTTCTCCTCATTATGTGCAGAGTGATTTTCAGGACCGTTGGCCCTTTGAAACCTGCTGAAACCTCCATCCTGCCATTTCAAAATATAATATGGACATCACCGAGAAAATAAGCTTTATTCACTTTCATTCCTGAAGAAGTGTGTGTTTTTTTTTTGTTTTTTTTGCAGAAGCGTGTTCGTTGTTACAGCGAAGACGAGAACAAAGAGCCTCGCTGCAGATCTGATTAGAAAGAAAAGACTTGAAGAGAGAGAGAGAGAGAGAGAGAGCAGCAATTATGACTCACTGTGGTTCAAGGCTGCAACACACACACACACACACACACACACACACACACACACAGTGTACAGAAACAGTGAGTCATACAAAGATCAGGCCTGAATTACTGATGCAATTATCGTCGGCTCACATCTTGCAGCAGCAGCTAACAACTGCTAAATCTACATAATATTGAAATAAAGTGTTTGTTGCCAGGGTTTGACAACTGTTGCCAACTTGGCAACTTTATCACTAGACTTAAAGCAATATTCCACTTAGTTTAACCATGGAAAGCAGAATGTAATCTACACACCAAGCAAGATCAGATGCAGGTGGACGAGTTTGTAGAGTTTGAATGAGGCGAAAATCTCCTGAAAACTGACAGTGAACAGGCTGGAGAACAGATTCAACATCAGATCCTGCTGGAAGACAATAAAGCAGCAACTGGTCCGTCCTCATTTTGCATTTCTATTCTTGGTTTACACTAAAATTAGTATTTAAAAAATAAAAGTAGATCCGGTCTCCCAAACAGGAACTATCTCTCCTAAATGGTATCCCTCCGCTGTGTTCTCTTCTATCAATAAAAATGCAGTTTGGTGAAATTCTGTTTGTGTTCAATGTCAGTTTCCATTCAAATAAATGGGAAGAAAAAATCTGAACGCTACAAACTGGTCCAGCTGCATCTGATCTTGGTGAGGAGATTATATTCTGGTTTTCAAATAAATAACCTAATGTTAAAACTCAGTGGAATATTGCTTTAAAGGGATAGCCAACTAAAATATGCAATTTCTCTTTCTTTTTTTGTCATTGTTGAGTGTAAAAAAATAACAGGAAACGGTGAGACTCTGAAGTCGTTTCTCCGCTGAGAAAAGCTGCTCAGATTAACTACACTGAACAAAAATGTAAACGCAACACTTTTGTTTTTGCTCCCATTTTTCATGAGTTGAAATAAAAGATCTAAGACTTTTTCTATGCACACAAAAGGCTTATTTCTCTCAAATTGTGTTCACAAATTTGTTTAAATCCGTGTCAGTGAGCACTTCTCCTTTGCCAAGATAATCCATCCACCTGACAGGTGTGGCATATCAAGATGCTGATTAAACAGCTGATTATTGCACAGGTGTGTCTTGGGCTGCTCACAATAAAAGGCCGCTCTAAAATGTGCAGTTTTTATCACACAACACAATGCCACAGATGTCGCAGGTTTTGACTGCAGGAATGTCCACCAGAGCTCATGTTGCAGCATGATAATGCTCGGCTCCATGCTGCGAGGATCTGTACACAATTCCTGGAAGCTGAAAACATCTCAGTTCTTCATGGCTGCATACTCACCAGACATGTCACCCATTGAGCTGAGATGTTTGGGACGCTCTGGATCGGCTGTACGACAGCGTGTTCCACTTCCTGCCGATATCCAACAGCTTGGCACAGCCATTGAAGAGGAGTGGACCAACACTCCACAGCCCACAATCAACAACCTGATCAACTCTATGTGAAGGAGATGTGTCGCACTGCATGAGGCAAATGGTGGTCACACCAGATACTGACTGGTTTTCAAAAAATGCATATCTGTAGCCCTAGTCATGTGAGATCCATAGTTCAGTGCCTAATAAATGTCTTTTTTCAAGATAAAACTGCACATTTTAGAGCGGCCTTTTATTGTGAGCAGCCCAAGACACACCTGTGCAATAATCAGCTGTTTAATCAGCATCTTGATATGCCACACCTGTCAGGTGGATGGATTATCTTGGCAAAGGAGGAGTGCTCTGCTCACTGACACGGATTTAAACAAATTTGTGAACAAAATTTGAGAGAAATAAGCCTTTTGTGTGCATAGAAAAAGTCTTAGATCTTTTATTTCGACTCATGAAAAACGGGAGCAAAAACAAAAGTGTTGCGTTTTCACACATACGAGTCGTGACTAGAAAGCTCGGCTGCTTCTCCTGGTTCCTAGAGCCCTGCAAAAAACAAAATTCCAGGAGGTGGTATACGACTATCTAAATAGGCATATATCCGTGTTATGATGCCTATTTTTGATTAATTTCTAATTTGCAGTCCATATATTACCGGATGTTTTTGGTTTGCTTAATTAGCATCCTCTGGCAGCTCGTCAAGCCGGTTCGTTTTTCAGTTCAAGTTTCACAGAACAGAGAGACTGCAACACACAGCAGGTTATGGAATTTAGGTAATGCTAACATCAAGACAAAAAAGATTAAGCACAATATATTTTTTAAAATTAAATATTACACCATTTATTGAACTTGTACAGCATCAAGTCATTAAAAAGATGTACACAAATATTTTGGAAAATAAATTACCAAATGACAAATTAACTTTAAAATAACTTTAACAGTCATATTCTCAGCGAAAATACATAATAAAAATCACTTGGAAAGTAAAGAGTAGCTCTACGTTGCTTTTTCACTTCATTAGAAACAAAACAGACACTGCTGTCTTTTTAGTGCCTCAGTCAGAATACTGAAATACACAAAACAAAATATATAAATACAATAATTCAACCTGGAGAATATACAAAAGGCTTTTTATATCCGATCAAGCAGTTCCAGAAATGACCTTAAAAACTGCTTTTGTCAACAAAAACATCATGTGAAACAGAACAGAGCTACACTGAAACTGAAAAACTGTACAGAGAAAAAAATATTTACAACACAAAATAACAACGGATGAAACAAAAAAAGGAATTATATTGAGTTTAGGCAGCTGAGTGCAACATGATAATAAAGACAAGAGTCCAGCATTCGTCCATATTCGACTTCCGCTCTTTGAAAACGATGCAATGGGATCAGGAACAAAAAATAAGAAAAGCATGTCCTCCCATCGGACACGAACAGGTGTCGTGTGTCCAAAAAAATCTGACAAATCACATTCCTGTTGGTTTCATCTGGAAAATGAGACTGTAGCTACAAAATTTAACCAAATAAAATGGTAAAAAAAAAAAACACCCTGAAAGGAAAAAACCAGGAAGAAATATCGCTGCTGTCTTGAAAACCCAAAACAAAACAAAACAAAACATTACTCCACTCCAGGTTCGGTGTTTTTCTCGTGTGAATTCAAAGTGTTCATGGTCATGTATGTGATGAGACAGTTTCGTAGCCCTTGGTCCCATGAAAACCTTTAAATCCACTGTATGATTTCAAAAAATAAAGTGAGAAAATAATCCTTTCCTTTCATTATTCCTGAAAAAAACGTCTTTGGAAGAACTCCCAAGTCTGGTGTTTGTCTTGTATGAATTTAAAGTTTCCTTGGAAAATCCCCCGCTGTGTTATTGCAAAAATCCATTGAGAAAAGAAGCATTTGTTTTGTAATTCCTGAAATGTTTTGGTTTGTTTTTGTCTGCTGTCCGCTCCTCAAAGTTTGGCAGTCTTCTGGAGTTCAGGCCTGAAGCATTGTGGGTAATACGGCGAGTTTCTGGAGCCCAGGGTATACGGTAAGTAAGATTGTGAACTTGGCAAATGTAAAATATGGTAAAGGACGATCGAGGAAAAGAGACTGTCCTGACATGGATTACTTGAACTCAAACTGGTTTTTCGGACTCGGATTCGAGTGCTGAGGACTTCAAACTCGACTCGGAGATGATCTTGGTCACTCAGACTCGGATTCGAACATTGAGGACTTGGGACTTGGTTTGGTGACTCGGTGGCAGTGCTGCTCTGAGGTATCAGCACTAAAGCATGATGGGTACAACAGTCTTCTGGATATGAGCCCTACAGCCTGGAGGTGCAGAAAACCTCTGGAGTTTAAGGACAGAGGGAAGAAACGCTGCTTGGCTTCAAACTGACACACATCCAAAGTTTTCTGGTCTCAGCGTCTGGAGTTTAGACCGATAGTTTGACAGTCTTCTAGGTCAGTGGTTCCCAACGTGGGGTCCGGGGACCACCAGGGGTCCTTGAGGGGGTTCCAGGGGGTCCCCAGCAAATTGATGAATTGTTAAACTTCACTATTATTTAATTTACAAGAAGTTAACACAATGAGATCATGTAGGAGAATGACTGTTTTGATCATAGTTTCTCTGTTATCTACAGATAGTCATGGAATTCTGGACAAAATAATTATCTAACAAAAAAATATTTTCAGATTTGGGTCTGAGAGACAAAATCTCATCAAATGGGGCTCTGTGGCTAATGTGGACTAATTTAAGGGTTTGTGATATGAGAATCACTTTTCTAGGTCAGTGGGTCTCAAACTGGTGGTCGGGACCCTCCAGAGGGCCGCGAGATAATTTTGGTGGGTTGCAAGATGATTTATGGGATAGGAAAAAAAAAAAAATTCTACTATACACATTTAGGATATGCAAAGTTGGGCACGAATTTGCACAAAACTTGGTATGAAGGTTGGTGATGGGCCAAGGAAGAACTGATGACCTTTTCATGTGGATTGGTCAAAAGGGGCGTGGCAGTGGGCGGGGCTTATCACCAAAAGGTGCATAACTTCCTTGCGGGATATTGTCACACATGGCGGGGGTCTGTGCTCTGCTGAGCATATTTTCTAGTTATGATGTGTAACTTTTCTGATTATGCTCGAATTTTTGCTTTTTTCTTGTGAAATACTGAATAGTTTTCAGTCTCTAGGTCGTCTCTGATAATGAGTCAAATGAAACAACCTGAAAAAGGAAAATCATGCTTTGATTGTGATAGTGGGGGGGGATCTGTGACAGGGGGGTAATGAGTAGGTATCGCTTCGTTTTAATGGGTCACGAGCCAAAAAGGTTGAAAACCACTGTTCTAGATTTTAGCCCTATGGTGTGCTGGGTATGGCAATTTTTTTTATGGTGAGTTTGGCCCTATAGCATGATGGGTACAACAGTCTTGTAGGTTGTAGCTGGATATGGTGGAGAGTACAGAAAGCTTCTGGAGTTAAACCCTGTAGTGTGATGGGTTCAGCTGTCTTCTGGGTTTCAGCCTTGCAGAGTGAAGTAGTTTCCTGGATTTGAGTCCTGCAGCCTGGTGAGTCCTGAGTCTCTATAGAGTCGGTATGGCGGCCTTCTGTCCTCCCAGCACCGAGTCGTAGAAGCAGTCTTCGTTCACCACAGACGTCATGCTCTGAACGCTGAAGTCTCTCTCCAGCAGGCTGTGCAGCTCCTCCAGCATCTCTCCCCCAGAGCCGCCGCTCCTCCGGGCCGCCGCCGGTCCTGGGTCCAGTCCTGGGTCCAAACCCCGGTCCGAGCCCCGGTCCGAGCCCCGGTCCGAACCCCGGTCGAACCCCCGGTCGCCCTGCGCTGCCTCCTCGGTGAAGTTCAGCCTCTGCAGCTGGGCCTCCAGGTCTCCGGTCAGGGAGCAGAGCCTGGCCCTCTTCCCCAGAGCGTCGGCCTCGGGGCGGGGCAGCGTGGCGGAGCGGCCGGGCGCCGGCGGCTCGGAGCGGGTCTCTGTGAGGAAGAGGCTCTCGTCCCGCTGATGGAGCGGCGTCCTCTGGGCCTCGGAGCGGCGCTGCTGCTGCCTCCTCCTCCAGGACCCGCCCCGCTCGGAGGACGGCTTGGTCCTCCTCAGGGAGCCGGAGTCTCGGGGGGTTCGGTCCGCCGGGACGGCCCGTCTGGATCCGTCTCTGAGCGAGCGCAGCGCTCGAACCACGCTGGCCTTCGTCTCCAAACCACTGCAACAAAACAACAAACACATGGGTGTGAGAGGCTGAGCGCTGTGTGAACACAACTTCAATAATCTATAAATATCACTGCAACACATTAGCATATTAATTAGTCTAATTTCCACACTTTTTTTAGCACCGCAGATGGGCAATATCGATGCACTTGAAAACTCTGGATTCCTTTCATTGTGGAAAAATGTGTTTTGGATGCTGAGCAGCATGTGCAAACTGTTCATCTGTAAAGCTGTAAATTATCACAGAAACTTTTCAATCAGTGAATTAGTTTTCCAGAGATAATTTTTTTTTGTCTTTACTTTGCTGTATTTGATGACTCCAATTGTCCATGTAATCTCTGCAGAAGCTCAGTGTCTCTACACTTGAAATGAATGTGTTATTTTCCTTGTGAATAAACTGAATGAAAATAAAGATGATAAAGTGTTTGTGTCACCTGCTGCAGAGCTGGAACACCGTCTCCGGTCTTCCCTCCACCTCAGACCTGGTGTGAACCAGCTCCCACACACACGGGTTCTCCGTTCCTGCCAGGGGGAACAGAAACACACACTTCATTAACTAACACACCGGAGAAACACACACTTCATCCACTAACACACCGGAGAAACACACACTTCATCCACTAACACACCAGAGAAACACACACTTCATCAACTAACACACCGGAGAAACACACACTTCATCCACTAACACACCGGAGAAACACACACTTCACCAACTAACACACCGGAGAAACACACACTTCATCAACTAACACACCAGAGAAACACACACTTCACCAACTAACACACCGGAGAAACACACACTTCATCCACTAACACACCGGAGAAACACACACTTCACCAACTAACACACCGGAGAAACACACACTTCGCCAACTAACACACCGGAGAAACACACACTTCACCAACTAACACACCGGAGAAACACACACTTCATCCACTAACACACCAGAGAAACACACACTTCACCAACTAACACACCAGAGAAACACACACTTCATCCACTAACACACCGGAGAAACACACACTTCACCCACTAACACACCAGAGAAACACACACTTCACCCACTAACACACCAGAGAAACACACACTTCACCAACTAACACACCAGAGAAACACACACTTCACCCACTAACACACCAGAGAAACACACACTTCACCCACTAACACACAGCGCCCCCTGTTGAAACAGTGTCGCCCCACTACTGTCATAAAGCTACTGTCACTTTCAAATTTACTGTCTGAGCTTTTGCCACAAGGACTGGCAGCGTCTGACAGCTAAACATGACTTTCATTAATAATAATAATAATAATTTAAAAACTTTATTTTTAAAGCACTTCTCTAAAAGCAGAGTTTTAAAAGTGCTTTAAAGGATATGGCCGGTGTTTTTTAATGCATCGCTTACTGTCAACAAATCCTATGAAAATAACAAAATCAACAATGCGTTTGTTTAATTTAAGGGTTTGTGATATGAGAATCACTTTTCTAGGTCAGTGGTTCTCAAAGTGGTGGTCAGGACCGTCCAGAGGGCTGTGAGATAATATTGGCGGGTTGCGAGATGATTTATGGGATAGGAAAAAAAACATATTTCTACTATACACATTTAGGATATGCAAAGTTGGGCACGAATTTGCACAAAACTTGGTATGAAGGTTGGTGATGGGCCAAGGAAGAACTGATGAACTTTTCATGTGGATTGGTCAAAAGGGGCGTGGTGGAGGGCGGGGCTTATCACCAAAAGGTGCATAACAAGAGCAGCAGCATGGCTCTGTGACGGGTTTTTAATCGTTTTTTTTAATACAATGGAGTTCTACGGCTGCTGGGACATGGCTGCATTGGGACCCGACTACATGGACCAGACTTCATTGCTGATTTTGTTATTTTCATAGGATTTGTTGATGGTAAGAAATGCATTAAAAAACACCAGCCTTATCCTTTAAGGTAGGCGCAGAAACAAAAATAGTACAATATATGAGGAGAGAGAAACAAATTCAAAAGAAAATAGGTTAAAAGGAAAAACATAAATGTAGAATGTGTATGAATCGTCCTGTAACTGAAAGGTCACATGTTCAATCCTGCTACAGTCAGTGTGTCCTGCTGAAGTGTCTTTGAGCAAGGCAAGACTCTGAACCTCCAACCTGCTCGCTCTCTGTAGTAATAATAATGATGATAAACTTTATTTATATGACACTTTTCAAAACAAAGGAATAAAACATGTAGTGCAAAATAAAAACTGAAGGTTCTGTAAGTCAGTCTGGACTCAACTGTAAATTTGAATGTAAAACAGAACGGTATTTAGAGTTCCAGTATGTGAATGTGCCACTTTATTGCTCACTGAAGGGAAACTGTAGGGTCAAAGCTCAGAGGCCAGGGGTCAGGGTCTGGAGCTGTAGGGGGTCAGTGTGTTGCTCATGGACCCCTCAGCAGGACGGGTCCATCTGGTTGTGTGTGTGTGTGTGTGTGTGTGTGTGTGTGTTTTCCGTCTCCCAGTCACTAACCTGTGATGTTGGCCAGTCTGACCTGGACAGCTGATACTGGGATTAACCAGCGGAACCTGAAGGGGTCCAGATCAGCTGGGCGGGAGCCGGTCTGTCACAACAAGACACACAGAGAGACAAAGCTAAACGTCTGAATCCACAGTTACACTGTAAATTGTTTAATTTGACTAATTTTTAAGTAGACTACTATAGGAAAAATCGAAGGAAAACCACAGAAAGTAAGGCAGAACTGAGAAATTAAAACTTCTGTACACTTTATTGAAGCAAGAAAACAAAACAAAAACAAATTGTTTTGCTTCGATTAAGAAGTGTAGGAAGTCGGATCGGAGCGTCAGACTCACCATCCTCTTCTTCAGCTTGCTGCTCTCTCTGTAGACGAGGATGATCGCCCGCTTGAACACTGAGGAGAGAACAGCGGCATGTCAGACGGTCAAGCCTCTGTCACTTTATTGATGAAGTCCTCTCATCCGGTCCATTAGGTCTAATGATGCTTTTACCATAAAGCTCCTAATAGCAGCACAGGTGTTAAGTAGAAGTTTTACGGTTAAATCCCAGTTGTGTTTGCCTTCTTGAATTGGCTCCTTTTTTACTTTGTACAAAGGTTTACTACAAAAACTGCTGCTGCTACTCATCCCGTGGATGATTTATTATTACTTCCACATCCTTTTATGACTACTTCCACTACTGTTATTATTGCAGTTTTCTTTGTTCTTGATCTGTGCCTTGTTATTGTCCTCCTAGACCCCAGCTTAACTTATAATTATTTAAATTCTTAGTCCTTTTAGTACCTTTTTATCCTAGTATTTTTTATACCCTTGTTGTTTTGTTTTGTACTTGTATTTGCCTGCACCGTGATCTGAGAGAAACGGCATTTTTTGATCCTCTGTATGTCCTGTCCATATGGCAGAATTGACAATAAAGTTGACTTTGACTTTATTTTCTCAGTTTGACTTTTATTTGTTGTCATTGTTGTATTGTTCAAAATGTATATTACTCAGTAGTTCCCAGTCATTCCAATGCTTTGAAGAGTTATTACATCTATGTTGCTTGGAAAATACTTAGTTATTTCTACTTGTTAATGGCCTGTAATTTAAAGCAGTGGTTCTCAACTTGGGGTCCGGGGACCACCAGGGGTCATTGAGGAGGTTCCAGGGGGTCCCCAGCAAATTGATGAATTGTTAAACTTCACCATTATTTAATTGACAACAAGTTAACACAATTAGAGAATGTAGAAGAATGACTGTTTGATCATAGTTTCTCTGTTATCTCTCTACCTACAATACAGACAGTCATGGGATTCTGGACAAAATCATATCTAACAATAAAAATATTCTCAGATTTGGGTCCGAGAGACAAAATATCATCAAATGGGGGTCCGTGGCCCTAATGTGGACTAAATTTGGGGTCCGTGATGTGAAAAAGGTGGAGAATCACTGATTTAAAGGGTTACGAAAGAATGGATTTTCCCAGAAGCCAGTGTGTTCTGTGACTGAGTGTTAACACTGTGTATTGAACCCACCGAACAGTGTGATCTCCGGGTCTCTCCTCAGTCGGCCCAGACAGGGCAGAGGGTTCAGCCAGACCACCGAGGAGTGGACCAGGAACTCTCCCATCGAGATCTCCGTCACCTTAGGAGGGGTTAAGAGGGTTAAGAAGAGTGAGCTGTGTTTTCTGTTCTTCCCCTGGAGGACTTTTCTGGGATTTACAGCGTCAACATCATCATCATCATCATCATCACAGCGCCGTGGGAAGAGAAGGCACGGCGGGTTTGGGCATGAAGCGCCAAGAAACACTTTCTCTAAGTGAACGTCACATTTCCCTTTCAGTCATTTAGCTGAAACTCTCAGTGAGCAGCAACAGAATCAGCTTCAGTTCAGAGTTCAGCAAAAATCACAAGCAGGAGTGCAAATTTCACAGTGTAAGTGCCTTTATAATATTCCTGTGCCCATCATATGCTGTAAGAATGAAATGCAATAAAAGAAATAGGACAGAGATAGGAGGGATTTATTTTGTGATGCCTGTAGTATATAATCTGAATTGAAGCTGTCACAAAGTCAATTTGGTTTGCTTTTTGCTTTTTGTTTTTCAAATGCTGGTAAATTCTACAAATTCCCTCCCGGTAGACTGAAAAAATCTACTTAAAAAGCAGCAGCAGGGGCAGAAATCCAACAGAAAGCAGGTCACCAGGATGTCAAAACACAGCATCAATAGACATTATAACATTACATTTAGTGAAAACCAACTATTTGACATTTTAGGGATTTATCTGATGTGTATAAACAGAATAAGCTTCAATTCCATGATCACCAAGGTTCCTAGATCATTACAAGAAACCTGTTAAAACTAGAAGAGTCAGATCCACAGCAACCAGACGATGGAAGAAGACTGAACTAATCTCCCTGTGTTCCTGTTCTGATAAAGGAATAATAAAGTCTGGCTCGGCCGTACCTCCCTGTCCGGGCCGCTCTGCTCTGCAGCCAGCTGGTCGAACACGGTGCCGTAATCCTCGTAGATCTTCTGCATCTCGTTGATGTGACTCGCCACCTTCTCCATCGCTCTGAGAGCCTCTGCAGGGACAGAGAGAGAGAGAGAGAGAGAGAGAGAGGGAGAGAGAGAGAGAGAGAGAGAGAGAGAGAGAGAGAGAGAGAGGAGAGGAAACCAGGATGTCAGCAGGGAAAACACTGGAAACCCTGGTCAAGCCATGAAGTTTATCACTGTGTGTGTGTGTGTGTGTGTGTGTGTGTATGTGTCAAGGTTATTATAGTTTTGAATTTTTCATTAGTTTTTATTTTTATTTCATTTTGAATTTTTGTTTTCAATTTCAGTTTAGTTTTAATTAGTTTTTAAAGCGGGTTTGCTAGTTTAGATTTTATTTTTTGAAAATGCTTAGTTTTAGTTTAGTTTTTATTAGTTTCAGTGTTAGTTTTAGTCTTTTTTTGTAATATGTGGTATTTGTCAGGGGCGAGATTCAAAAATTCAAAATACTAGACTTATTTATTATTTTAGTTTTGTAAACACACAATACAGTTTCAGTTATCGTTTTTTTGTAAAGCCTCGTTTTTATTTTTATTTCACGAAAATGTTTTTTCACACCTAGTTTTCGTTATTTCGTTAGTTTCCGTTAACGATAATAACCTTGGTATGTGTGTGTGTGTGTGTGTGTGTATGTGTATGTGCGTGTGTGTGTGTGTATGTGTGCATGCACGTGTGTGCCTGTGTTGGCTCCCAACTTTTGTCTTGTCTTTTATACCATTTCACTTATTTTTTGCCCTTTTCATTCTGTGCTCTCGTTGTTATATTCTGTTTTCATGTTTTCTAACTTCCATAACCTTTTTAAATAGGGTTTGAAGTACTGGTAGAAGTAGTGGCAGTAGTAGTAGTAGCAGTAGTAGTAGTAGTAGTGTCTACCTGTCAGGTGTGTGTGTTTGTAGTAGTAGTAGTAGCAGCAGCAGTAGTAGTAGTCGGAATAATAGTAATAGTATTAACAGTATTCATTCAGTCAGGTGTGTGTGTTCCCTCAGCAGCAGCAGTAGTAGTAGTAGTAGTAGTAGTAGTAGTAGTAGTATTAACAGCAGTATTTACCTGTGAGGTGTGAGTGTTCGTGGCTCTCGGAGTCCGTCAGAGAGACCAGCTCCCTCAGCAGCAGCGGGTACTTCAGGACTCTCTGCACCGGTTTGATCAGGTAGGACTCCAGCGTGGACGAGTGCTGCTTGGTCGGGTTCCTGGCCTCCAGGAACTGCTTGAAGGCCCGGTCCGTCTTGGCTGGACAGAGAGACCAACATGAGACCACAGGATCAGTTAGTGATGATGATCCTCCTGGACCTGCATCTCAACAGGGGTTTTCATGCACATTTTTCCTTTAAAACCTCTTCCACTCTGCTGGTCCGTCATTACAGACGCATGTTGCACGGCCGAGCTTTGTTCAAACCCACAGAACTTTATTTTAAATTCTAGTCAAGATCCCAAGGCTTTTTCCAGACTGCAATGACTCAATTAGTCCAGACCATAACCTGGAGTTAGAGAAGACATTTTTTAAAAACATAAACAGAGGTAAGAAGGATGTTTGTGTCCTCCTCACCTCTCTCCAGGACCTTCTGGACCTTGATGTGGTTGGCACAGAAGCCGCTGTACAGCTTGAAGTGATCGGCGTAGTAGAGGAAGGATCCGCCCAGAGAGAACAGCAGTTTCTGACAACAGACAGACAGAGAAATTACTTTTCATTTTAGATTTTTTTGCGTTTTGAGTGCTATTTCATGTATATAATCAGGTACTGTGTGTAAATTTAAAACTTGTTGACTCACTAGTGCAATGGATCATGTTTGTTATTCATCATTAAGTGCAACAGAAGTCAATAAAACAGTCTCAAAGAAAACTTGGACTTGCACTTTTACTCTTTTACCTCTAATCTTATGGATGTTTTTATCTCTTATTAGACAATAAAGTTTTCTGAATGGT
Source organism: Centroberyx affinis (assembly GCF_046629955.1). Taxonomy (NCBI): domain Eukaryota; kingdom Metazoa; phylum Chordata; class Actinopteri; order Beryciformes; family Berycidae; genus Centroberyx; species Centroberyx affinis. The sequence continues at coordinate 16,091 of NW_027282163.1, read as the reverse complement.
CTTGCTGGATGTTGATTTCGGACCCTGTGCTCCTATCTAGAATGTTCCCCTCAGTAGTAGTAATGGCAGTTTTAAAGCTCTTGGTACGGGACAGCGGCCGGTACCTTGAACTGCTCGGGCGTCTCCAGGGAGCCGAGGTTGGGACAGGAGGCGATCCTCTCCTCCAGCGTCTGCAGAAACACTCTCTGGAAGTCCAGCATCTCTGGAAGACTGCCGAACAAAGCCTCCATCTGAGGGAGGGAAGAGGAACACTGTCACATTTTCAATTTCTATCTATCTAGAATATTTCATAGTTGGTAAAATAAACTGTTGAAAGTTTTTTTCTGTCCATCACTCTTTTCTTGCGTCCCTGCAATTCAGTTCTCACCTCCTCCTTGCTGAGGAAAGTCTCGCTCTGCAGTGGAGTCAGGTAGATGTCAAACAGACAGACCAGATCCTGACAGGGACAGGGAGACAAGGATCATCTTTATTAAAGGATTATACTGAGCTTTCAGCAAACAAGATCATTTTCATCAACTCCCATCAACTTCCCACAGAGCATCAGTAGACTGGTAGCAGTTTCTCCTCTGTGTTCTCAGTGTTTAGTGTGTTTTGATGCTGTGAAGATGAATCCTGTTCTCTCCACTCAACATTCACAGTGTATTTAACTGTTAGCATGTAGAGAAGAACATGAATACAGGATACAGAAAGGTGGAACTGATACCAAACTCTTTGACACAATGTGGTGCTTTATAAGCTACTTTATACATGGAGGGATTGAGAATGAGAATAAGAAGTACAGTAGTAGTAGCAGCTGCAACAGTAGCAGTGGTTATAGAAGTATTAGTAGCATTAGCACTAGTATTATTAGTAGTAAAAGTATTATTAGTAGTTGTAGTAGTAGTAGCACGACCTGAATTAGTTACAGTATTAACAGTAATAGCGTTATCAGTAATGGCAGTAGTAGCAGTAGTAATAATAGTAGTATTAGTAGTAGTAGAAGCAGTAGTAGTAATAGTAGTGGCAGTAGTGGTAGCGACAGTAGTAGTTGCAGTAGCAGTAGTAGTAGTAATAATAGTAGTAGTAGTAGTAGTAGTGGTACTAATAGCAGTACTATCAGTAGCAGTAGTAGTAGTAGTAGTACTAATAGCAGTAGTAGCAGTACTATCAGTAGTAGCAGCAGCACTATTAGTAGTAGTAGTAGTAGTATCAGTACTATCTATCAGCAGTAGTAGTAGTATCAGTACTATGCTATCAGTACTATCTATCAGCAGTAGTAGTAGTAGTAGTATCAGTACTGTGTTTCAGCAGTAGTAGTAGTAGTATCAGTACTATGTCTCAGCAGCAGTAGTAGTAGTAGTAGTAGTAGCAGTATCAGTACTATGTCTCAGCAGTAGTAGTAGTAGTAGTAGTAGTAGCAGTATCAGTACTATGTCTCAGCAGCAGCAGCAGTAGTAGTAGTAGTAGTAGTATCAGTACTATGTCTCAGTAGTAGTAGTAGTAGTAGTAGTATCAGTACTATGTCTCAGCAGTAGTAGTAGTAGTAATATCAGTACTATGTCTCAGCAGCAGTAGTAGTAGTAGTATCAGTACTATGTCTCAGCAGTAGTAGTATCAGTGCTATGTCTCAGCAGTAGTAGTAGTAGTAGTAGTAGTAGTAGTAGTAGTAGTAGTAGTAGTAGTATCAGTACTATGTCTCAGTAGTAGTAGTAGTAGTAGTAGTAGTAGTAGTAGTAGTAGTAGTAGTAGTAGTAGTAGTAGAGTCCTGTGTGTGATCAGTACCTTGACGTAGCTCTTCTCGGTGTCCACCAGCTCCTGGATCACGTTTCGGAGCCGCTGGCAGACGCTGGTGTGTCGGGGGGAGGGGGGGGGCGGGGGGGCGCTCGCCCCGTACGGGTTCCTGGGAACGTCCGCCTCCGCCGCACGGCCTTCTGGGAAGGTCTGGTACAGAGAGTACACCCGCTCCACGTTCTGACGGAGGAGCAGAGGGATGGATGGATGACAGATGGATGCATTTATTGATTGATCCACTTACACTAAAAGGCACATTGCATTTCAGGCCTTTACCCAACTGATTTCCAATGAGGGCAACAGTAGAATTAGCTTTAAGTCCTAGATCACAAACATTACCAACAACCAACAATAAGGGGGTCAAGGGCAAGGTTATTATAGTTTTGCATTTTTCATTAGTTTTTATTTTTATTTCGTTTTGACTTTTGGTTTTCAGTTTTAATTCGTTTTTAAAGCAGGTTTGCTAGTTTAGTTTTTATTTTTTGAAAATGCTTAGTTTTAGTTTAGTTTTTATTAGTTTCAGTGTTAGTTTTAGTCTTTTTTTGTAATGTGGGGTATTTGTCAGCGGGGAGATTCAAAAAGGTAAAAAAAAATAAAAAAAATAAAAAAATTGGAAGATAGATTTCATATCCACCCAAAATACTAGGCTTATGTATGAAATAAATTGACAAAGACGAAAACTAAAGACATTTTCTCTATAATTTTAGTTTATTTTAGTTCGTTTTTATTTTTATTTCAGTTAACGAAAATGTTTTTTCACACCTAGTTTTCGTCATTTCGTTTGTTTTCATTAACGATAATGACCTCAGTCAAGGGTCAGAGGTCACAGCACCTTGGCCTGTAACCCGAGAATGATCATGGATGATGGAGATATTACAGGGAGCAAAATGAGAGCCAGAGAGAAAAAAATAGAATATGGTATTTTTTCACCCTGTAGATCCTACACTCAGAAAGAAATAAAAGCCTCTGTTTTGTATTTCAAGACGGCCGATTTCACCCTGAGTCAGAGGAAGCTCGTCTCGACCTCTTAATCACCCTGCCCGGTGTAAAGCGGCCCTCCCATCGAGTCGTTTAGTCAGAGGTAAAGGCGTCCTGGTGGATTTCAGCAGGTTGAAAGTCAGCGGGCTGATCGGGACGCAGCGGAGCGGAGGTTAAACACCGACACCGACACACGGCTGGGGCTCGAGCCAAAACCTCACGCTCCTTCACACAGTCAGTACTGATTACAGCAGGGACTCACTCAGCAGATTACAGTAGACCAGCTGAATACAGAAACAACAGGCTGGTAAAGGTAAATCACACATAAACAGGCCAATAAAGGTAGGTCACACCTGAACAACAGAGTGGTAAAAGGTATACTGGTTAATACCTATATACAAATAAGTATATACACGCATGTACATGTATTCACACACACACACACACACACACACACACACACACACACACGCTACAGTAGTTAATTCCCACATTGAGGAAGGTCAACTGAGACCAAAGCGTCGTCACTTTTTATTAAAGCGTGATCTCGCAATAATCTTTTTAAATTCTCTTTCTGTAAGTAGTGTGCAGCTTTTCACCATTACACTCACAGTAGTTAAAATGATGCATTTGGCTATTTGCTATCATGTGTTTTTGTCCTTTGTTGGTCTGCAAGCATGTTGTGATGATCCTGTTCTGTTAAAAACGCTCTATGAATAAATAATAAATAATGAATTGCCTTAATACAGTGCTATGGGAGAACGCCGGCTCATCAATTTAAAGTACTAGAGTCAAAACACAGACTTTCCTGACTGTCGGTCTCACACTGTGGAAACATGATGAGTAAGCATGTTTCCTAAAGAGAACACACTGTACTCCAAAATGTCAACTTTTCAGGAACCAAGAAAAACAGCCTTCTTTTCAGCTTTATCAAATTAGCATTTTTGAGTTTATGCTACAGGTTAGGGTAGAATTTTGTCAACCCACAGAGGGGCATGTGATCCCCCAGCTGCAGTTAAAACATGAAAATCCTCATGATTGGAGTTACAAGGTTTTCACGGGACAACGGCGTTTGTGTAAATCTAGTGAACATCGTCTCTGTTCACACTGCAGCTGGAAGTTTTCCCTCCATGTGACTCAGATCTGATGTTTTCTAATCAGTGTGAACGGCAGAAACCTGCATGGAGTCGCAGTTTCTCCTGAATCCCACCTGAACCTCGTGGACATGAGCTACAGAATCAGATTCTGACCTACATGCGACTTGTATTTAAACGCTCAGAGCAGAATTTGTGAGCGTTGCCATGACAACAAGTAAATCTGGCATCATCCACCCGAGGAGATGGTTGTCATAATTTTGTCTGAGCAGCTTGAAAATGGAGGAAACGAGACAAACAGACGACTGGACGCCTCAATTCGGTCAAAACTGGAGCTGAAATGTGTTGAAATAAAAACAGATGTGACGTCTTTTCTTACTGTTACTCTGCTCAGTGTCGACATCACTGTTGGTTCATAGTGATATATCAGATATGGGTTACAACCTAGAATAGATATATAACAGTCATCAAAAAATCAATCACATATGAGCAGCAAATTCAGAATTGAGCCTGAAGTCCTGCAGTGTGAACGGATCCTGAGCCAGACAACATGATGAAGTGTCTCCACAGGTGAATGATGCCAAATTTACTGGGAGAGTGTGAGTTAACCTGACTTATACCATGGTCTGGGTGAATACTTGATTCTGATTGGCTGCAGGGTGTCCATTAATGGACACCTACTAAGTAGTTCCAGTGAAACTGTCTGTTCACTGTTCTAAATTAATGCGCTGGCTACGTAGCATCAGCCTGTATCTAAAATGAGTAACCATAGCAACAGGGACGCAGTCAAAGCCTCCATTTACAATTTGTATGTTCGTGAAAATCTTGATATTGATTTGGGGACAATGACATGGCTGGATAGCTAGCTAGTCTTGTTGTCAAATTATATTTACTGTTTGTTATTGACTTTGAATGTTGCTAGCATAACGTTAGCTTTCTGGCTCCTAGCTGAGCCAAAGGGTTCTATGAGCTGAGCGGACTAGAAATATCTCCTGCTGCCAAGTCCTATCTAAGGTTCGTCCTATTTACTGGAGCAGTGAACAACGTTTCCGTTGCATAAGAACCTTATGGGACGGTAATGATTGTTCCAGGTATTAGTCAAACCCTCAGGTGTTACCAGGGAAACTGAGTTATGGCTTGTGAAAAACTTTAGATTTTGATTACAAAACGCATGAAAATATAAATTCATGGTCCTATTTTTTTTTTCCTTTGGCAAGTGACCATGATATAAGCGGGATAACGCCCTTCGAGGTGTCCATTATCAGGAATTAATGGACGACGGGGAGGCCAGAGTATCAGTAGAACCGTATCAGTATCAGGCCAGAACCGTTCAGTGGAGGACGGCTGCCTCCCTGACATGTACTGTATGTGTATTCCAGGCATTTAGCTGGAGATGTTAGACAGAGCAACTTTCTACTAGTGTAACAGTAGAATGAGCTTCAATTCCTAGATCAACCAACAGTAAGGAGGTCAAAGGTCAGAGTCACAGCAGCCAGAACCAAAGACTCTGAGGCAGCAGCAGATATGAGCCGGCGGTCTCTCTCTCTGTCAGAGTGTGAAGAGAGACCAGCAGCTGAACCTCATTCATCATCATAACCTCTGCTGCCAGGCTCTAATAAACTGCTGACAAACCGATAGATTCCTGAGCTTCGGACTATTACCCGGCTTTTAATAACCTGCGGACAGAGCCAAGGTGAGAAATACTCCTTCATCACCGCTTCACTTTCATACGCTTTCGACTTCCCAGCATGCTCTGCTCCTCCCCGTCTCCGAGGAGCGAAGCTGATATACGCCTGTAATACGTTTCAGTTCTGCTGGGGAACGTGGGAAATTAAAATAACTGCTTTCTAAAGCATAAAGATGTGGAGTTGTAATGTTTAGATTTAGCGCTGTTATCATGATGGAGGAATGTTTTAAGAAGTGGGAAGTCGATACGGACGGACTCCACCGCTGCATAAAATCACAGAGGAAATATAATGCGATATATGATATAAGAAGTGGAGAAACTGTCCATTAAACACACAGAGTAGGCAGTAGCATCACTGTAACTCAGCAAAATATTAAAGTCTCGACACCAAACTGCCCCAGTCTGCCTGCTGAGACACAAAAAGCACGAAGAAGAAGGTTTGCTGAGAAATACTGAGTCTCCAAGCAGTTTTTCTTTTTTCTTACTTAAACTGAAAGCTTCCAAAATCATTCATTCATGACCCTCCGACCCCTGAAACCTCTTAAAACAGGGAAAACTTCACAATAAGGGTCACTAAGTTAAGGGTTAGTTAATGCTTAATAAGCATTAACTAACCTTCAATTAACAGTTAACTAATGTGTCTGGTAATCATTTACTAATGGCGTTCATGTTAACTAAGGTATTAATTTATACATTATTTAATAGTCGTCTTTATAAACTATGAAATAATGTATAAATTAATACCTTAGTTAACATGAACACCATTAGTAAATTACACATTATTAAACTGTTAATTAAGGGTTTTAAGCATTAACTAACCCTTATTAAGCATGAACTAACCCTTAACTTAGTGTACCCTTACTGTAAAGTGTTTTTTTCTGCTTTGTTTCTAAAGGATTTTCTGGTTGCAGGTAGTAGACAAAAAAAAGTAAACACTACATTAACAAAAGCCAAACTTTGACGTTACAAAACAAGAAAAAGGACTTTAAATTTCAAGTAAGACTAGAGTCACAGCTACACAGGCGTTTGGAACAAGATAGAGTCCGCACAGTAGAAATGGCTCCAGTGGTGTTTGTTACCAGCACATGAAAAACACCATTGGAGCCATTTCTATTGTGCGGACTCTATCTTGTTATAATTGACTGTTTTTCTGTCCAGCACCTGGTATTAGTCTGGATGTGCGTGCTTTTGTGTATCTCTAGCTCCACAGGCGAGCCACATAAAGGAGAATGCTAATTAGTGGTCTGTGTCATTACTAAATGTCAGTCAAATGTGAGTTTCAAAGCAATGAGGCAACTAACAGAGATCCAAACCCTCACTGCAAAAACCTGACAGACTGGTTCAGTTATTCTCTCTTGTCTCCAGACTCATCGAGATTATTTCAGGATTTTTTTCAGTGAAATCATCTCACTGCTCTGACAGATAATTTTACCGCTTTCTACAAATGAGACTTTTTTTTTCCCCAGGAGAATGTAACTTGTTTCAGGACATTTTCTTGGTAAAAAGTGAAATTGTCTTGAAGAAAGTTTCTTGTTTCCAGATTTTCTTCATTGTTTTATGATGATTTCTTGAAAGAAGAAGTCATATTGGCATGAATCAAGAGAAATTTACTGAAACCAGCAGATTATCTGCCAGAGCAGAGAGAGAATTTGACTGAAAATATCATGAAAGAAGCTGATAGGTCTGGAGACAAGAGAACATCACTGGACAGCTCATTTTTTACAGTGTGTCAAATGGTTGGAACCCAAACTACAGAAACCTCTCAGTCTCAAAACCTGCAGGAACCTGATGCTCCTGACAACAGACAAACTGCAGCAGAGAGCAACAGTTTCCTCTCAGCACCAACGCTGCAACACAACAACAAACACAGCAACGACAGCTGGCGGCAACATTGCCAGCAACACAGCAACTCTGTCAACTCCTCCAGCCTGTCAGGATGAAACCCGACAAGCCCACAGAGAGAGAGAGAGCGAGGAGAGCGCGGAGAGCCGGGTCGTTTACCAGCAGGACGATGCGGTCGGCGGGCCGGTCGCAGCCCAGACAGGAAGTGACCTCGTCCAGGAGCCCGGCCAGCCGCTCCGCCAGGGACGGGCCGAGGCGGGGAACACCTCTTCCTCTTCATCTTCCTCCTCCTCCCCCTCCTCCTCCTCCTCCAGCGGCAGCACCCAGCACAGCGCCCCCACAGACAGCGAGCAGGGCGGGGTCACCCTGGCCGGGGTCAGAGGTCGCCTGGGGGGCCCGCCGCCGCCGCCGCCGCTCGTCAGGAGCAACATCCTACGAGGTTCCTCCGGTTTCTGCCGCCTGCACCGGACGCCATTAAGCCCTTCGGTCTGTCTTTACACACACACACACACACACACACACACACACACACACACACACTCTAACACACACACTCTCTCTCTCTCTCTCTCTGCTTCACACTCCTCAGGACCTAAGCCTGGATTAGCAGCCTGCTCAGGATCATGCGTGCTGTCTGGGCTAAAGGAAGCGAGGAGGACACAAGAGGATTCTGGGAAAGGATTTGAGCCGCGGCGGAGGAAGTGGAGACAGAACAAAACCTGACAGACTCAGACTGGAGGTTCAGTCAGGGACCAGACTCTGTCTCTCTGGGTGTCTGGACCTCACCTGATGCTGAAGAACAGCATCACCTGGTGGCTCAGTGCCAGACACTCAAACAGGAAATAAAGTGACCAATCACAGGGCTTTTGCCAGCTGATTGGTCCAGGTGGAAGACACAGAGAGCGCAGCACTTTTCAACAATTAAAACAAATGAAACAACTGAAAATAATGTAACCTTTGTTTTGTTATTTTGGTTACTTTTAGTGTTATTTAATTGACTCTTTATCATACTGTGGAAGGCCCTTTTTTTGTTGTATCGCAACCTCACCTGCTACTCCATTCATCATCATCATCATCATCATCATCATCATCCTCATCATCATCCTCATCATCATCAGCAGCAGCAGCCAACATCCACATTTCTTTAATTACCATGTTATTTCCGTAACAGCACATGCTTTCCTCACAAATAACATTTTTGTTAATTATTTGTTTGCTCGTTTGTTTATATATTTCTGTTTGTTATGATATGTGTCTGTTATTTAATTTGATTCATTTTATTAATTCATTTTTATTCGATTTTACACTTTATTTCTCACGTTTATGTACTAATTGAAGAAAACGTGTTGTGAACATGTTTTTGCCGTGTGTCTGTGCAGCTTGGGGAAATATTGGAACTGTCCGCTACAAAACCCACTGAATCACCACTGAAATACACACAATACACAGCATTAGCTTTGATTAAAATGTCGCTGTATCAGTGAATATAAATGCATATATGAAGGGTTTCATTCCAATCTGCTACATATCATTTTGGAAAGATTTTGCCCACCTGGAATTCGTCAGGCAATATATGAAAAAATAATTATTTTGTAAGCAAATGTCTTCAGATGACTCCCAACTTCAACACTAAACCATAATGTGCTTCACTTTCATGCCAGCAGTCACTTTTTTTATATATATAATAAAGGCTGGATATCTCATTTTGGAACAAAAGACTAAATGTGTAAATATCCAACTAAATTAGTAAGTAATAATTTATGTCTTTAGTTGCATATGCATGTAAATGTTTATATAAATATATCAGGTGAGCTTCAGTGATGTAAATAAGTCTCATCCTGATACCTGGTGACAAACTTAACTCCACATAAATCAACCTTAAGCTGGTTAATCTGTGAGAGAGTGGAGTCTCTGCCAGAGAGAGAGAGAGAGAGAGAGAGAGAGAGAGAGAGAGAGAGAGAGAGAGAGAGAGAGAGGGAGAGAGAGAGAGAGAGAGAGAGAGAGAGAGAGAGAGAGAGAGAGAGGAGAGAGAGCTGACAGAGACTCCTGCTGAAGGTAGAGGAGTCTGTAGTATGGAAGTGCTTTTATATTAATTTAAAATTAAGATTAAGATGAATTGTATTAATCCCTGAGGGCAAACTGGGTCACTGAGGCAGCAGAGAAGAGGATACAGATGAATTCTTCTATTTAAAGTCACTATTGAGGCAGCAGAGGAGGAATTATCTTACAGCGAAACGCCTCTCCAATGACTGGAAATTAATATTAAATCATGATAATGCAAAATAATACTGATAATAATAATAGTAATAATTGCTTGCAGGGAATCCAAGTGGTTGGGATGAGACAGAACTAGAATCATATTAAAAGCATTTTCTTTCTTCTTTCTTTTTTAATTTCACTCTTCGTTTTTTAAACTGAACGGACTGTTCCAGAATAACACAAAGTCTTTCTTTTTCATTATTATTATTATTATTATTAATATTATTAGATAAAAATAACAATACAACACAAAACAGAAACATAACTACATGGCAACTGTCAAACAAAATATAGTAAGTAGACAGAATAGAAATCACAGCCCAATTATGAACAAAAAAAACCCCAAAACTTCAACTTCTTAAACATCACCATTATTTCATTTAGAAGAAGTTAACACTACTAGAGAATGTAGAATAATGTAAAACACTGTTCTGATCACAGTTTCTCTGTTATCTCTCTACCTACAATACAGACAGTCATGGAGTTCTGGACAAAATCATATCTGATCTCATCAGATGGGGGTCCGTGGCTCTAATGTGGACTAAATTAGGGTCCTTGATATGAAAAAGGTTGAGATTCACTGCTCTAAGTGATGTAATGAAACATACTGTAAGCAAACATTAAGTTTTCCGTCTTGTTTAATGTTTTGTGTGGAGCCGGGAAGAGCAGCTGTTGCATTATGCACAGCTGATGGGATCCTAATAATAAACAAAATAACAAACAAAAATATTGAGTATGGATAGTCTGCATTTTCTAACTGATATCCATGATGTTTTTATCCCAAACCCACAAACGCTAGGGCTGAACGATTTAGAAAAAATATCTAATTGCGATTATTTTGACTGATATTGCAATTTCGATATGATTTGCGATATTAGAGGGAATGATAATTTTACATCATTATTCTCATTTTCATTGAAAAACGTATTAAAATGATTATGGTGTGATTTTTGCGGGGATCTGTACCAAACAAAGACGTTTTCTTAAGTCTGTAGAATATGATGTGTAGGCCAGGACATCTCTGCAGCACCACAATATTTACTTTAAAATGCTATTTTGACACATTTCACCTTTAACAAATATTGCGCCTCCTGCGATTTGAAAATTGCAGTAGGACATATTGCAATTTCGATAAATTTTATTAATTGTTCAGCCCTAACAAACGCTGTAACAGAAGCTTGTCCTCACCTGTCCCTGTCCCTGTCCCTGTCCCGGTCCGGTCCCGGTCCCGGTCCCGGTCCCTGTCCCGGCGGCTGGCTGTCCTCGCCGGGCCTCGACAGGACGTCCTGACAACACAGGAGGTGGGACGCTGTCAGCGGGCGACAGAGAATCTGTGAGAGGAAGAAGCACAGTTACATCATCAAGAAGATAATAATACTTTATACTCATGGTATTAGTATGGTACTTTTCCTATAAATAAAACATATTTAGGGCGGTAGGTCCTAGAGGTTAGAACCCGGGTTAAAGCTCCAGTGCTGCAGTTATCCTCCCTGCTGAAGGGTCCTTGAGCAAGACACTGAATCCCTACCAGCTCCAGACCCTGACCTCTGACCTCTGACCTTATATCTCCCATTAGCGATGAATAGAGTCACCAATAAATAAGGAAACAACAAACACATTAATAGATAGATAGATAGATAGATAGATAGATAGATAGATAGATAGATAGTTAGAAGCTTCTGCTGGCAGTGAGGAGAAATTCTCACATCACAGCGCTCTGGGCAGATTTCCCAGAATTCCCCTGGGGCAGGTGTGTGTGTGTGTGTGTGTGGGGGGGGGGGGGGGTATCTCTGCTGGTGTTTAAACTGCATCTGACTGGTGTCAACGAGCATCGATCTGCCTTCAGGATAAAACCCAGCAGGCAGGAGCAATCCATCCGGACAGACCGCTCTGCTGGGAGAAAACTCTGTCATAACACTTCCTGTGTGAGGAGCGAGGTGCTGAGGGTTCAGGGTTTGATTTCCACCAGGCACACTCATGCTGAACATGTCCACAACCGGTAAAAGCTTTGGGTAAAGTACCAACAAAACGGAATATATTACTCTGTTATTTATTTCCGATGTTAGTTTTTTTTTTCAAGCACGGAAGTGGGGGAAGTGGGAAGTGGGTGGATTGCCCACTTCGAGTTGGGAGTGAGTCCTTACCCCAAGTGAGGGAGTTCAAGTATCTCGGGGTCTTGTTCTCGAGTGAGGGGACCATGGAGCAGGAGATGGGCCGGAGAATCAGAGCAGCGGGAGCGGTACCGCGTTCACTTTACCGCACCGTTGTGACAAAAGAGAGCCGAGCCAGAAGGCAAAGCTCTCGATCTACCGGGCAATCCTCATTCCGACCCTCACTTGTGCTCATGAACTATGCGTCACGACCGAAAGGACGAGATCGCGGATACGAGCGGCCGAAATGGGCTTCCTCAGGAGGGCGGCTGCATCTCCTTATGGGATAGGGTGAGAGCTCGGTCACCTGTGAGGGACTCCGAGTAGAGCCGCTGCTCCTTCGCATAGAAAGGAGCCAGTTGAGGCGGTTCGGGCATCTAGTAAAGATGCCTCCTGGTCGCCTCCCTAGGGAGGTTTCCAGGCAGGTCCAGCTGGAGGAGGCCACGGGGCAGACCGAGGACCAGGTGGAGGGATTACATCTCCACGCTGGCCTGGGAACGCCTTGGGATCCCCGGTCAGAGCTGGTTAATGTGGCCGGGGAAAGGGAAGTTTGGGGCCCCCTGCTGGAACTGCTACCTCCACGACCCGACCTCGGATAAGCGGTTGAAGATGGATGGATGGGTGGAAGTAGAGAAGATTCACAGGAGGTCTGGGTGCCAGCACTCAAGAACGTTTTTCGAAAACGAATGGTTGTAGTGAAGATTTGCTCTATATAATGGTGTGAATATCGGTCTTTTCCACACACTGTGATCGTTTGGCTTCAGCAGACTCTTTGCTCTCTTAAGAACCGGAACAACTGACTTCAGTTGTTTTGGAGAAGGCTGCTGTACAGAGTTGTGCTGCACTGCAAAAAAGCTGTCCAGTGTTTCCAGACCTATTATTTCATGATATTTTTAGTCAAATCATCTCAGTGCACTGGCAAATAATCTGCTGGTTTCAAGTAACTTTCACTTGATTCATATGACTTCTTTCAAGAAATCATCATAAAACAATGAAGAAAATCTGGAAACAGAAACTTTTCAATTCACAATTTCAAAGTAAATGTCCTGCAACAAGTTACATTCTCCTGAAAAAAAAGTTCCTAAAATAATCTTGATAAGTCTGGAGACAACAGAAAACAACTGAACAAGTCGAAACCAAAAACCGGAGTCAAATTCCTTGTATGTGTACATACTTGGCCAATAAAGCTGATTCTGATTCTGTCAGGTTTTGCAGTGTGTGATATGGACTAACAAACAGAGTTTTTCATTTCTGGGTGAACTATTCCTTTAAAGTCTCTCCACTACCTGCAGTCCAGGCCGGGAGCTGGCCGGGGGGGTCGGCGGGGTCAGCGGGGTCGGCGGGGTCACCGGGTTCGGGCCAGGCGGGGCCGGGCTCCTCGGGGCTCGGCTCCTCCCTCCTCAGCAGCAGCCGGAGCGTCTGCTGGCTGAAGAAGGAGTGCATCAGGCCCAGGTCCAGACCGGACACCCCGGCTCCGTTCAGGACCAGGACCTCGTCTCCCCGCTCGCAGGCCTGGGGGGAGAAGGAGAGCCAGGACAGACGGGGTTTATTATTATTTTTTATTTTTTTACAAATGACTGATACACAGGGAGGTCAGAGGTCAGATACAGAGAACCTAGAGCCAGTGGTGGAAGAAGTACTGAGATCTTTTACTTCAGTAAAAGTATCAATACAACAATGTAAAGATACTCCATTACAAGTAAAAGTCCTGCATTCAAAATCTTACTTAAGTAAAAGTACATAAGTATTGGCAGCAAAATGTACTTAGAGTATCAAAGTAAACGTACTCATTATGCAAACTGTCCCGTTTAGAGAGTTATATTTTCATAAATATTGGAATATTAATACTGATTTATTGACATACATGTACATGTAAGCAGCATTTTAAAGTTGTCAACGTGAAGCTAATCTTAACAATTTAGCTATACTTTTGGGTAGTCTAATCTATAACAATGCTATTTTATAGTTATTTTATGAAGATGATCAAATGTTTTAAATATAAAATATTGATCTGAAAAGTAACTAGTAACTATAGCTGTGAAATAAATGTAATGGAGTAAAAAGTACAAAATTTCCCTCTAAAATGTAGTGGAGTATAAGTACAAAGTAGTGTGGGTGCAAAGTAAGGCACAAGGTGCAAAGGGGTTGTTAAGTCCCTTAATGAATCATAGGTGTGTTTTGGGCGTAACATGAACTCAACCAATCAGAGCATCATCTCCCATTCCCTTTAAGAGCCAGGTGTGCTTGCTGAGGAAACGGATCTGCTCGTGTGCGATGGTGATGTGTGTGTGTGTGTGTGTCAGGTGAAGGTAAGATGACTTGACAGTTTATTTTCATGACTTTTTGCTTGGCTTTGCTTTTTACATATTTACTGTGTTGTTTTTTCTTGGTTGTCAGTTGAGTATTTAGCAATTGGCAATGTGTGATGATGGTTAACGGGACGTGCACGGTGCACATTTGGCATTGCGTAATGGTGACAGCATATGGCAATTTGGCAACAAAACACATTTCAGGAACAAAGTAAAGTGCAAATTTTCATAGTAGATGATCCTATTTTTCTATTTGGCATGGTAACGTTGTGTGTGTGTTTGAGAGAGATAGCGTTATGCACGTGAGTCTATTGACGGGACTTATTTTATTTGGAATATAATGTATAAGGAAAATTAGCCTACTTTTCAATAAAAAAATATTATAAATCGACATGCCTTGATGATGTCATTCTTTATATAGCCTGCCTTTAAGCTCAATAAACACAGATAATATTTGACCGGAATTTCTCCCATTTGTCCGGGACATTGAAATCTTCCGGGACACTTGGACGGAAACCCTGAGTGACACATATGTGGCTTCGAAGGAATATTGGCAACTTGTCAAATGTTAGCTGAAACATTTGTTTATGCGAATGCAGGTGAATGCAGATGCAGGTTGATGATGAATTAAGTGTCCGGATTCACTCATTAATCATGTGTGATTTACCGCTAATTAGTGCACTAATAGAGCAGAGCTATATAGGGAAATACACATGAGGGAATAGAGATCCATTCCGGTCTCAGTCTCTGTCTCTGTCCTGTGTGTTTACCCTCGCCGGCGGCCAGGCCCAGCGGGTCGACCTCGCTGACGAACACGTGACTCCTCCCCGCTCCGTCCACATGACCCGTGACAGCGAAGCCTGCGGGGTCAGAGGGCAAAGGTCAGACTCAGCAGAGCGGAGCAGAGCAGAGCGGGGAACTCACAGGTCCTCCGGTCGGTCCGCTCACTGAACCAAGAAGATATTTTCTCACCGAAGTCCACAGCAGCGTCCGGCCGGGAAAACTGAAGGGTGAAGACAGAGGGAGGGGAAACATCTGGCTCGTCACACACCTGGAGAGACAGAGAGGGAGAGAGGAGGAGAGGAGGAGGGGAGAGGAGAGGAGAGGAGAGGAGGAGAGGAGAGGAGGAGGGGAGGAGAGGAGGAGAGGAGAGGAGAGGAGGAGAGAGGAGGAGAGGAGGACAGGAGAGGTGAGGAGGAGAGGAAGAGAGGAGGAGAGGAAACAAGGAGGAGAGGAGAGACAGGAGGAGAGGAGAGGAGTAGAGGAGAGAGGAGAGAGGAGAGGAGAGGAGAGACAGGAGGAGAGGAGAGACAGGAGGAGAGGAGAGGAGGAGAGGAAGAGAGGAGGAAAGGAAACAAGGAGGAGAGGAGAGGAGAGGAGAGGAAGAGGAGGAGAGGAGAGGAGAGGAGGAGAGGAGGAGAAGAGAGGAGAGGAGAGAAGAGCAGAGGAGAGGTTCATTAGAAACAAACTGACACTAATTTTTACTTATTTAGTAGAAAAAAGACAGTAGAAAATCTCCTTAATATGTTGTGATTTCTAGGTGAACTGTTGTCTAACTTGCACTGTATGTTCTGTGTCTGACTTTGTTCATCGTTTATGGGACTAATGGAGACCTATTCTATTCTATTCTATTCTATTCTATTCTATTCTATTCTATTCCATTCTATTCCATTCTATTCCATGTCAGTTCTCACCAGCTGTCTCTCAGGCTCGCTGGCTGCTGCTGAACTGGTTTCAGTTTTCTGTCCCACGTTTCTCTTCACCTGCAGACACAACTGATCCTGGTCCAGCTGTCTCTCCTGAACACACACACACACACACAAAATATTTTTTAAATATAAAATAAAATAAAATGCTACTACTGCTACCACTACTACCAAAAATAACGATAATAATTATTATTATAAAATAAACTAATAAACAACTTTAAATATTATCATTATCATAAATAAGATTAGAGAGCTGGTAGTTTGCAGAAAGCAACAGAAAACAATAAAAAAAA
>NW_027282162.1:5000-35648 GCF_046629955.1 Centroberyx affinis | reverse complement strand
ATCATTCCAGATCAATAATAAATATAATCAATCTCATAATAAGGGTCACTAAGTTAAGGGTTAGTTAATGCTTAATAAGCATTAACTAACCCTTAATTAACAGTTAACTAATGTGTCTGGTAATAATTTACTAATGGTGTTCATGTTAACTAAGGTATTAATTTATACATTATTTAATAGTTTATAAAGATGACTATTAAATAATGTATAAATTAATACCTTGGTTAACATGAACACCATTAGTAAATGATTACCAGACACATTAGTTAACTGTTAATTAAGGGTTAGTTAATGCTTACTAAGCATTAACTAACCCTTAATTGTAAAGTGTTACCATCAATATATATATCATTTATATCAATATCCACAATTTTTTTAATCAATGTCCGCAATAGCTTCATCAACTACTGAACAATCAATCATCTCAGATCAATAATATAATCAATGTCAGTCACTGCACACATGATCACAGCTCATCACCAAATCTTGCTTCAATATCCGCGATCCATTTAATCAATATCTCTGTTGACTTCCTCAACCTGCTGCCAACTTCTGTAGCGATCAATCATTCTAGATCAATAATAAATCTAATCATGGTCAGTCATTAGAGACGTGATTTCAGCTCATAAACGCCTCATGCTAACCAGTGAAACTCATATTCACTAAAGTCAGAACTAACTTCTCTTCTTCCTCGATCTGAACAGGCTCCGCCCCCCACCCCTCCCCTCTCCACCAATGGCGCGGCAGAAAGCCCGACCAGGAAGCTGAGTCGTCCGAGGCGGAGCCGGTCGATGCGCCGCAGCACGGCCGAGATCCAGACAACATGGCTGCCGGACCCCCACTACCACAGAGAAACCATAGAAACCACACAGACCGGCCTGGAGCAGGACTACAACTCCCTCTACAGCCTGGTCAAGGTGAGGAGAGAGGGGCAGCATGGGAAATGTAGTTTGGTGATTTGGATTTTGATATTAGAGTGACGCCATAGAGAATACACAGGCCAGTATAACCAATACAAGTCTAGGAAATAGGCTTATCATGTGAGACTCTTCGAGAAATTAATCTTTTCTCTTCCCCTTCCTCCACAGCAAGGTCAGGGGTCAGAGGTGAGGGTCAGGGGTCAGGGTCAGGGGTCAGAGGTCAGCTACAGAACAGTGTCTTGGAGCTGGTAGGGATTGAGGCTCAGATTCAGTAAAGGTTTGAGCAGGGTGGAGTGTGCTGTATCACCAAAATGACCAAATCAGAAATCCATGCCACCGTGTGGAATCAGGGTTATTATACTTTTGCATTTTTCCTTAGTTTTTATTTTTATTTCGTTTTGACTTTTTGTTTTCAATTTCAGTTTAGTTTTAATTAGTTTTTAAAGCGGGTTTGCTAGTTTAGTGTAGTTTTTATTTTTTTGAAAATGCTTAGTTTTAGTTTAGTTTTTATTAGTTTTAGTGTGGTAGTCTTTTTTGTAATATGGGCTTATTTGTCAGGGGCGAGATTCAAAAAGGTAAAAAAAATTTGAAAAAAAAAAAAAATTAGAAGATAGATTTCATATCCACCCAAAATACTAGGCTTATGTATGAAATAAATTGACAAAGATGAAAAGTAAAGACATTTTCTGTATAATTTTAGTTTATTTTAGTTAGTTTTGTAAACACACAATACAGTTTCAGTTAGTTATCGTTTTTTTATAAAGCCTCGTTTTTTTTTTATTGCAGTTAACGAAAATGTTTTTTCACACCTAGTTTTCGTTATTTCATTAGTTTTCATTAACGATAATAACCATGTGTGGAATGAGGGGAATCATGTCATGCATATGTAAATTACATGTAAATCTCATTATTTTTCCCACATAATACTTATTTGTAGGTGAGGCCATGCAAATCGAGATCTCACCCTATTAGCTGATACCAACTCCCCCCAAAGGGATGGATTTTTGGATTTGAATGGATTTTTACTTCCACACATTTTGCACTAACACTGAGTCATGAGAGCGCCACACTGTTCTTCTATATGAAATCATGAAAATGGTCTTTAAAGTGGTGGTTTACACCGGTCTGTGTGTGTCGTCAGTCTAAGTGCCGGAGCCTGGAGGAGACGCTGCGTCTGCATCGCTTCTACAACAGCTGCCAGGAGTTCGAGTCCTGGATGGAGGACAAGGAGAACGTCCTGAACACCTTCAGCACCTCCGCCGACACCCTGGGGGCGGTGCAGGCCAAATACGAGGTACACACTCCGCCAGGCCTGATCGGTGACAACATGGCCTTCTGAACTTTACCATGACCTGATACCAGTGTATAAAAGGGATAGGACACCCTCAGTTTTATCATTTCTCAACTTACTGCACAATTTTGAAAAAAGTGGGTGTGAGAGGCGGTGAGGGAGGGCGAGGTGGGGGGGGTAGATTTGGGCAGTAACATGGACTGCGTTTACATGGACTTTAATATCCCGGTTATGAGGCTGATCCCGGTTTTGATCATATTCTGGATATGGTGTTTACATGGAACACAGAGAAATCTGGTTCTTCATATCTCCGTATTCATGATAAATACTAGCATCCTGTGATGTTTACAACACAAACCGCCAATTTTGAAATCGTTAATCTGATATTCCTCTGTAACTGTTAACCTTAAATTCATTTGACTGTGGCTGTTGAAAATGAGACCACTTTGGCTTATAGCGGGTTTAGCATTATTAAATGCCAACATCGCGTTGCGGATTTGGCTTATCCACTTTATTGCCAGCAATGGGAGAAGAGAGTGACAGGAAATATTAAACATGTCCTCCACTTTGACCGGTGTCAGGCTGGATAAAATTTGAAAGTTGCTGGATCAGAGCCACTTCTTTAGTTTTGATGTTTAGCTGTAGTAATGTTTCTTTAGTATTTTCCACCTGACCTGACTTGCTCCACTGTGCGTGTTGGAAACCGGCCTCCTGTAGTCTGGATCTACAGACTTGAACAGCTCAGCATTTCCATGCTTTCTCCATCTAAACTGCCGAGTATATTTCATTCTTTCATCACCGAAAGACAAAACTCTGTTTCCTCATCGCTCCAGAAGTGAGACGCTCTCGTTGTTGTTGTTGTTTGTGTTTTTCTGTTCCGTCTCTCGGCTGAAGCCTGTGCAGGGAGTCTGCAGCGGTCAGAAACCTGGATCAGATGTAAACATGCGACAGGATCCCGGTTTCTTTCGGAGTACTCCGGCTAGCATAATCGGGTTTCTCAAAACCGGGATAAGGGCTTATCCAGATTTTTCTGAAATCGGGATATGATGTTTACATGCACAAACACAAAAACGGGATACTTCAAAAACCCGATCATAACCGGGAGACTCAAGTCCATGTAAACGCAGTCATGTATGACGATTCAAAATGCACCACCAAAACATCATCATTCAAATACATAGATACAAAGCTGTGATCTTCAGACAAAATCCATAAAAACAAACATTACGCAGTGCAATGTCACGATTATAACCAGGATGTCTGTGTTTCATTATAAGAGTCCCATGAATACTGATTAACAGCTGAAAAAAAGTGAGTTTAGTGTGTCCTGCTCCTTTATCCTCTGGCACACAATCGTATGTAATTTACCAGTACACAATGTTTTCATCTTGGCAGAAACCTGGCTTGGATGTTAGAGGAAAGGAGAAAATGTCAACACTGATCACAGCTATAATCATCTGACTACAATACACTGTGTCTAAACTTAGACTTTTACCTTGTTACATCCAATAATTTTAAACTATTGATCTCAACAGCAGTAGGCCAGTGGGACAGCTGATCGACCCCGCTGGCTTCAAACAGCCTGCTCAGCATCGAGTTCTTGATGAAATTTGATGTAATTCTCATAACATTTCTCATAACATTAGTTAACTGGGTGTACCAACACATTATTATTATTATTATTATTATTATTATTATTGTACCTATCATTTTGCATAGGTCAATACACAGGTCAATAGACTGGAATAAGGCCATTGGAAAGTGTCATTTTTCTTCACTAGATAGAGAAAAAATGACATGCTAGCACTTTCCTTAGCTTTCATTCAAACCAACTGACTCTGCCTTCCTGTTCCAGAACTTCCTGACTGAGCTGGCGAGTGGGCGGGGCCAGCTGGATGACATCATCAGACTGGCGGAGGAGCTGGTGAAGAGCCGGCACAGTAAACAGAGAGAGATCCAGGCCAGACAGAGGCGGGTGTCCAGCAGGTACAACGTGATCCTGACAGCAGGCTGGTTCAAACCCCCCCACACTGACCCTGACCCTGACCCTGACCTCTGACCTCTGACCTCTGACCTCCCTGTGGCCCATTATCGCCACCTACCAGAGTCTAGTCTAGGTTCCGGAACTTGTTGTTCCTGAGGGTTCCTACACAGGTCTGGAAAGTCTGGAAAATTATTAAAAATGAATTTGATCATTTCCAGGTCTTGAATAGTAGAAAAGTATGGAAAATGTTGCGGTTCAGGTCCGATACACACATAATTCTAGCTTTTATGTTTTTGTTGAGCCACTTTGAGTCCACAGTTTTTTGTTGATGTGAAGAATAATGTTCAGATAGAGGGACGCTCTTATTACCCAGCCGCTGTCAGCATGCATTATATCAAATACCGACCAAGATCAAATCCGGTCGAGAACATAGGGTCTGGGAAAAATATGGAATTTTAAAATGGAAACCGTGTAGGAACCCTGCCAATCATCTCACATATTCTGATATTTGTCTCTGTGAAGAACAATCTTCATCTATACAGTGATATGACCTAGTTAGCAGGGGCAAGATGTCTATCTGCGTAAATCATATTGAACACCAGACAAAATCTTCAAAACAAATCAAGGTCTGGAAAAAGTAATGCTACTTGCCGATCTTCTGGGTACAGTTTCCCACCCAGAGTGTTCAAAATGGCCGCTGGGTGAATAAGGTCGACACTGGGTCTGCTCTCTGCTCCTCTGCGTGTTTCCAGGTGGGATCGGATCCAGCAGCTGAAGGATGAGAAAGGCCACGAGCTGCTCAGCACGGCAGACGTCCAGTCCTTCCTGCAGAGCTGCGAGGAGGCCAAGGCCCAGCTCCGCGGCCGGCTGGCCCAGCTGGACGCCGTGGACGTGGGCTGCACCCCCCCCACCCTGCTGGCCGAGGAGAAGAGCCAGGCGCAGGCCGTCCGGGACATCCAGGCCCTGGAGGGGAAGATCGCCTACCTGAAGAGCGTCGCCAAGATGTAAGGAGCTGATGTACTGTGACACTGTTACCCAGAGGGGGGGGACTCGAGTCACATGACTTGGACTCGAGTCACAATTTTAATAACTTGAGACTTGACTTGACTTGGGTTCTGGTGACTTGGGACTTGACTCTGACTTGTACTCTGATGACTTGAAAAGGTTTCTAAAGTCTTGACTTGAGATCTTGTGTTTGTGTAAATGACTTAGATTGAAAGTGATGAGATTTGTTCCAGCAGACGACTGAATTTAAATTCTGTTTTCTGAATTTGTATGGAATGATTGAATTTATTGAAGTTGAAACTGATTATAGAAATCAAACTCATGATGCTCTTACCAAGTTTTTATCCTATTAAAACCATATTGCATTGAAAAGTCCTAGATATTTAGTTTTCTTCAAGATATTAAATTGATACTGGACTCTTGATTTGTTCTGACTTGACTTGCTGTTCTACATTTAGACTTGAGACTTGACATTAATGACATGGACTTGACTTGAGACTTGTGGCTCAAGACTTGAGACTGACTTGGGACTCGAGCTAAGTTGACTTGGTCACAACGCTTTTATCTGGGAGGGAGCAGTCGTGGAAGAACCAAACAAAGAAAAATCCAATCCCTGGAGGGGAAAGTAGATTACCTGAAGACTGAGGCCAAGATGTAAGGCCTAATTTTGGTTTTGTAACATTTTTACAAACAAACAAGTCACTGGTTTTAGTTTAAAAGTAGGTTTTGTGTTTTTTTCGAGGTCCTACCTCAACAGCTTGGTCGAAATGTATGTATGTATGTGTGGAAGGTGAAAAAATGATGTAAATAGTAGGTAACAATAATTGCAAAACTACATATCGGTTTCAGATTTTTGGTTTAGAATAGTTTGCACAAATGACAGCATCAAATTATATTTCTTGTATTTAATGAATTGGCCATTGAATTTTGGCTAGGTTTTGGTTTAAAGAGCAGTCAGGGCCATAGTTTTCTATCCAAAGTATTTGTTGCACTGTACAAATGTTGTACTGCTAAGTATTGTTTTGGAGCTCCTACTACTATTACTGCCATTACGACCACATTTCCTGTGCTACAGGAAGCAGGACTGCAGTCCAGCGGAGAGTGCGGCCATCTTGGAGGAGGTTCGTGGTCTGGAGGCTCTGCTGCAGCAGGTGAGTTTTCGCTCCGTCCCAGACTGAGCGGACAGCTGCTTATTTCCTGTAGCATCTCATCCCCTCCTGTCCCGGTCCAGGTGAAGCTCCAGGCCGCGGACAGACAGCGCCTCCTGGAGGAGGCCCGGCGGCTGCAGAGCTTCCAGCGGGAGGCCAAGGAGTTGCGGTGCTGGGCGGGGGCGGTGCAGGAGCGCCTCCTACAGGAGGAGGCGGCCGCTGACGTGGCCTCGGCCCTCAGCCTGCTGGAGCAGCACCAGGAGCTGCGGGTGGAGGTGGAGGAGCAGAGGAGCAGGTGAGAGGAGGAGAGAGAAGGAGAGAGGAGGAGAGAGGAAGAGAGAGGAGGAGAGCGGAGGAGGAGAGAGGAGGAGAGAGAAGGAGAGAGGAGGAGAGAGGAGGTGAGAGGAGGAGAGAGGAGGTGAGAGTAGGAGAGTGGAGGAGAGAGAAGGAGAGAGGAGGAGAGAGGAAGAGAGAGGAGGAGAGCGGAGGAGGAGAGAGAAGGAGAGAGAAGGAGAGAGGAGGTGCTGCAGCCATGTTGCATCACGTGTGATGGAACCGCCCAAGCTCTAAAATCACCATGATTCAGTTCTTGACATCTGATGTGCGCATTCATCCTCATAGTGTTTTGATATCGTGAGAAATAAAGTTGATATTTGTTGTTTTCTGGTGTATTGACTCTTGTAAAAACGTAATTAAATGAATGCCAATCCACAAAAAAGCTCTAGACTGTAAACTGTAACTCTAAACTGTAACCTACTCTACTGGTGTCTGGTCTTAGTCTGTAATTTGGTTCAGCTTAGCTTTTCTTTACATTTATTCACTTAGCGATAAAAATGACAAAGCTATGCTTCTGCATATCAGTGAATTTGGTCCACATGCCTTTCCCTCTCTGCCTCTCTTTCAAAATAAAAGCGCTCTGTGTAGAAGCTAGAACAACATATTTACGCTTAGGCTGCTAAATCTGTATCACCTTTAAAATCACTTCTTCAAACTGACTTTTATAGACTTTCTTTTATGTAATAACATTTTATTAATTTTCTTTTATGTCCCTATAGCTTTATTGCGTTTGCTGTTGATTTTATCTATTTTGTTAAATGTTTTGTAACTGTGGTTTGAAAAGTGCCATATCAACATTGATTATTATTATTACTATGTAAGTGACCGATATAGACCGATATAATACCACTGATGTGTTTCTGCTCTCTCAGACTGAAGGAGATAGAGAAGCTGGGCAAATCTCTTCAGCAGGGCTCTTCCAATGGGAAGAGAGGGGGCGTCGACATCCAGCAAACACTGGACAAGCTCAACGCTGATTGGTCCAAGCTGGACAGGATGTGGGCCAGTAGGAACCAGCTTTTGGAGCAGGGGGTGGAGCTCCAGAGGCTGAACCAGGAAGGAGACCGGATCGAGGCGGCGCTGTCCGGACACGAAGCCAGGCTGAGGGTCAAAGACCTGGGGGTGAGTTGGAGTTCCTGTTGCTGCGGTTTGAGTTTCTCTCTTCTCTCTGTCTGTTCAGTCATGGTGGCTGTCGCTGCTCATGCTAACTACCCAGTTCTTCTTCTTCTGTTGATTCCAAACAAACCGGAAACGTAAAACGCATCACTTCCTGTGCGGCAGGAAAGAGCGACCAGACTCCGGCTGTTCAGAACAGACAGTGGAGAAGATTTATGAACTGATGCAGGCTGGATCACTGTTGAGTTAGAGCATTCGCCCATAGATAGTGGTGAAACAGACATTTATTTATTTAAAAATGTTGCGGATCGTGGCTTTAATGAAACACTATGGAGTGGAACTGTAGCCTTTAATATGAAACAAAGATGCATTAAAATACAACATATAGTACAGTATATGTCTATATATTTCTGAGTATATTGATTTTTTTTTCTTTTGACTACCAATGGACATGGTATGAAGCGCTGAAAGATAATTATACTGTATACATTTTCCATATATAGGTTAATATTTAGGTAATATATATTTATACTTTCCACGTGATTAAATAATGATATTGAGTTACTGTGATGCACAATTCTGTTGTCTAAAAAAATAAAATAAAAAGCAAATACAACAGTTATCAGTTCAATGCAATGAACATTCAATTTAATTTTTTAACATGTGATATTGCATTTGTTATTATTTATATCTTTATATATCAATATTTAAATAATTTCTTATGATTATTGGGATTTTGTCTATTTCAACCACCACTATACTGACAATCTGTATAATATGAGCTAACTACCGATGATATATTTCTTTTTATTGATCCAGGACTTGGTGGACAGTGTTCAGGAGGAGCTGGAAGATAAATATGAAATATAAATGATGAGTATATTGATGATGTATCTCTGTGTATTGATCCAGGACTCGGTGGACAGTGTTCACAGCCTGCTGGGCCGGCAGCAGCAGCTGGACGGCCTGCTGAAGGCTCTGGACCAGCAGATCACACATTTCACCGAGCGAAGCCAGGAGCTCGTCACCCAGCGGCACTACGCTGCCCAGCAGTAAGACAACAGAACACAGTAGAGTGCAGTACAATATAAACTTTATTGTCCATGCATGTGGAGACTTGCCTTTGGTTTGACAGAGGTAAGCAGAAAAAGTTAAACACTGAAAAACAATCAATACAGAATGAAACACCACAAGACAGAGAGAACATCACAGAGCTACAGCACGTTTCCCAGTTCAAGACAAAAAAGTACAAAAAGAACAAAGAAAGTTCTTAATGGAGAATTTTTGGAGGTTCAGGTTAAAAATGTAAAAGACAATTCCAAGTTAAATCTGAGTTGTGTGTTTTAAACACTGAGGTGTGCTGTGTCTCCTCAGCATCCAGCAGAGGAGTGACGACATCCGGGAGGCAAACAGGAAGCTGGGAGAGAGCAGCAGGAAGAGGAGGAGTCTGCTGCTGGACTCCAAGAAGTATCAGGTAACAACTGACTGACTGACTGACCAGGTAACAACTGACTGACTGACTGACTGACCAGTGGTAATCAGTTGCTGACTATCTGACTAACCAGTGTAAGCTGACTGAATAACTAACTAACTGCCAAGTGACTAACTACTATAATTAACTTACTGACTAGTTAATCACTAGCTAACTAGCTGACTGGCTAATTAATTAGTGAGTTAATCACTAACTAAATAATATCTGCTGAGTAACTAATAAACTGATTCGCTAGCTAATTAACTTAATAACTAACCAGTTGAGTGGCTAATAAACTAATAAACTGACTGACTGACTAATAAACTGATGACTGACTGACTGACTGACTGACTGACTAAGCAGTTAATCACTAACTAGCCAACTAGCTAGCTAACTAGCTAACTAACTGACAGCTAATCACTAACTGACTGTTCAACCAGCAAGCTTCGTAGTTAAATCAATCAACACATTGCCAAAGGTCTTTTTTTAAAACCCAAATCAGAAATGATAATACTGTAGGATAATTCATACAAATCAATAAACTGTCAGCAGAATCTAAACAATCCCAGTGTATCATATAGGAAAATACATCAGAATAGAAGAATAGAAGAGGTGTTTGAGTGTTGATTCAGCTGATAGTTGGTAAACTGAGACAAGCTCATCAGACAAACATTCTGCACCACGACCACCATTAATATGAATTAATATTAATAATATATATATAATAATATAATATTAATTAATTGCATTTTATTCTATTATTGTGTAAATATAACAAAACTAAAAACATAACAGAGCTTCTAGTGCAATTCCTAGAGATTCATATTTAAAAAAAAATGATCGTTTCAAAATGTTGTGATGTATGTATGGGATAAAGGCGTCTTGAGTAAGTTATTTGTGGTTGTTAGCGCCTCCTGGAGGCCGGCTCATCACTATCTGACAGAACTGAAGCTCTTTGTTTCTCTGCTGCAGGAGTTCCAGAGGGACGCGGAGGAGCTGCTGCTGTGGATGGAGGAGAAGTTTAAGGTGGCGGAGGACGAGTCGTACCGCGACCCGACCAACATCCTCCGCAAGCTGAAGAGACACGAGGCGGCCGAGAGAGAGATGCAGGCCAACCAGGTCTGGCTGGACAGGCTGGTTCAGGTAAACACACACACACACACACACACACACACACACACACACACACACACACACACACACACTCCTCTCATCAAGCAACGTTTCAGCCTGTCTGATGATGAGAGAAGAGAGCTACAACAGACTGAAGAGTCATATGTCTTCCTGCTTGTTTCTGTCTTTAAAAGTTTTTTTATTGAGTTTCACTGGATGCCTCAGCTGTCAATACTGATCTTATGATATTATTCACTTTAAATCTGCAGTAGGCGAGATTTTTTATGTAAAAATCCAGCCATCTTCTCAGTCTAAATCAAGATGTGTGTGAAAAATACAAAAGCAAGGCAAGAAAAACAAAATTAAACCATGAAAGGGACGTCAAAGACCTGGGGTCTAATTTATAAAACTGTGCGTGGATTCCACACTAAAAGGTTGCGTGCGCACAAAAGAGGAAAAGTACGTACGTACAAAAATAATCGGATTTATAAAACCGTGCGTACGCACACCTGCACGCAATTTCCCCTTTATAAATCACAATCCAACTTGAAATGTTGTGCACGTGCACAAGCCTCAGGCTCCGCCCCTTAACTCTCACAATTAACCATAGATGGTCAAATGAAACGTCCTGAATGAATACTGATGTGTATGTAAATATGTTTGTCATTCCATTCTCCCGTGCTCTCTCCTCTTGAACGTTACACCTTGATGACGGGGAAACCCTGTTTAGTGGCATTGTGCCAGAAACACAGCGTGACACTGACTTAACGTTAGAGAGGAAGATGAGATGCTGCGACTGGCCCAGGTTCTGTATTCTGGTTTTGTGACTCGGGGATCAGACAGTGTGAGACCGGGGTGAACAAGAGGACGCTGCGCCTGGGACCGACGTCTCCATGCGCCCTGTGGACCATAACACATCATCATTTATTACCTTGAGACATCCAGTCCAATTGCCTAACACCTTGAATTTGTCGGATTTAATTATGACAAACTGGGTCTCTGCTAAAAGACTGTAATGTACGTACTCTCTCGTCAAGTTTGTTTTTATAGATCACAACTTTTGCGTGGGAAGTGCCGTACGCAACGGTTATAAATGAGACCCCTGATTCTTAAGATGATACAGATTTAGCAGCCTCAGCTCCTTCGGTCGATCCAAAGTCTAGGAAGCAAAGAACTGATCGCATCTTGTTATTAATCTCGCCTTTGGGACAGGCAATAGGATTTTTAAAAATTTTTTTGGGCCATTTTTACTTTTATTCGACAGTTCAAAGTTTAGAGAGACAGGAGATGTTGTGAGAGAGAGAGAGAGAGATGACATGTGACAAAAGTCCTGGGCTGAATTCAAACCCAGTCCACGTCACACAATGACATCCAACAGTTTAAAAAATTGGCGCTCTGTAGATCCAGAGGTTAGGTATAAACAAACTGAAACATTACAAGAATAAAATTGGATGTCTGTGTGATGTCTGTGTGTGTGTGTGTGTGTGTGTGTGTGTGTGTGTGTGTGTGTGTGTGTGTGTGTGTGCAGCTGGGGCAGGACATGCTGGCTGAGCAGCACTGCAGCAGTCAGAGCATCAGCAGGAAGTCGACTCAGCTCAGCAGCCGCTGGAGGAGACTGCAGGACAAGATGGCCGACAGAGGAGACAAACTGAGACAGGCGGGACAGCAGGAGCAGCTGATGGAGCTGCTGCAGGTGACTGACTGTTTACTGACTGACTGACTACTGACTGTTTACTGACTGACTGACTGACTGACTGTTTACTGACTGACTGACTACTGACTGACTGACTGACTGTTTACTGACTGACTGACTGACTGACTGTTTACTGACTGACTGTTTACTGACTGTTTACTGACTGACTGACTGACTAACTGATTGTTTACTGACTGACTGACTGACTGTTTACAGACTGTTTACTGACTGACTTACTGACTGACTGACTGACTGACTGACTGACTGTTTACTGACTGACTGACTGTTTACTGACTGACTGTTTACTGACTGTTTACTGACTGACTGACTGACTAACTGATTGTTTACTGACTGACTGACTGACTGTTTACAGACTGTTTACTGACTGACTTACTGACTGACTGACTGACTGACTGACTGACTGTTTACTGACTGACTGACTGACTGACTAAGTGACTGTTTACTGACTGTTTACTGACTGACTTACTGACTGACTACTGACTGACTACTGACTGACTGACTGACTGACTGACTAACTGATTGTTTACTGACTGTTTACTGACTGACTTACTGACTGACTACTGACTGACTAACTGACTGTTTACTGACTGACTTACTGACTGACTACTGGCTGACTGTTTAGTGACTGACTGTACTCACTACTGACTGACTGACTGACTGACTGACTCACTGACTGCTGTCTGACTGACTGTTTACTGACTGACTTACTGACTGACTGACTGACTGACTGTTTACTGACTGACTGACTGACTGACTGACTGACTGTTTACTGACTGACTGACTGACTGACTGACTGACTGACTGTTTACTGACTGACTGACTGACTGATCATGTAAGCAGGTTGACAGTATCTGGGCTCTGTTGTGTTGGTCTGCAGGACGCCCGGCTGAAGACTGAAGCCATCCAGCGCATGCTGCACAACGCCGCCAAGGGTCACGACCTGCGCTCCTGCCGACAGCTGCTGAAGGTTAGCATCAGAGCTGTGACCAATCAACTCTGCTCCAGTCCCAAGTCAGTCTCAAGTCTCAAGTCAAGTCCCAAGTCTAAATGTAGATTACCAAGTCAAGTACATTTTAACCAAGCTGTTGAGGTAGGACCTCGAAAAAACCTACTTTTAAACTAAAACCAGTGACTTGTTTGTTTGTAAAAATGTTACAAAACCAAAATTAGGCCTTACATCTTGGCCTCAGTCTTCAGGTAATCTACTTTCCCCTCCAGGGATCGGATGTCCCAACTATATTAAAACCAAAACCTGTTTTTT
This sequence comes from Centroberyx affinis, assembly GCF_046629955.1. Lineage (NCBI taxonomy): Eukaryota > Metazoa > Chordata > Actinopteri > Beryciformes > Berycidae > Centroberyx > Centroberyx affinis. The sequence continues at coordinate 22,289 of NW_027282162.1, read as the reverse complement.
CTTTGTTTGGTTCTTCTACGACTGCTCCCTCCCAGATAAAAGCGTTGTGACCAAGTCAACTTAGCTCGAGTCCCAAGTCAAGTCCCAAGTCAAGTCCATGTCATTAATGTCAAGGCTCAAGTCTAAAAGTAGAACAGCAAGTCAAGTCAGAACAAATTTATAAATCTGTAAACTGCAAACATTTATAAACCTGTAAATCTGTGAATAGTAAACATTGTGAGAATTTAGTAATACAGCGACGCTTCATCTTCATCTTCAGTACGTTGTGTTTGTTGTTTGTTGTATTCTCTTCTTTTTATTATTTTATTATTTTATTATTCGCTGTGATAACCCAGTTTCCCCTCAGCATCTCCTCTGTTTCTCTGTGAAGGAGCATCAGCAGCTGGAGCAGGAGGCCAAGGAGCTGGCGGAGAAGATCAACTCCATCGTCAGCAGGGCCAAACACCTCGCCTCCACCCACTTCGACTCCCAGAGGATCCTGCAGGAGACCGACACCTACCTCAGACTGTGAGTCATGTTGCTGTAGCAAAAACATTAATAGTCGTTGCAGTAGTGGTACAAGTAATACTACCAGTAGTGTTGGTAGTTCTAATAGTAGTAGAAGTAGCAGTAGTAGTAGTAGTGATAGGAAGAGGAGTAATATTAGTAGTAGCAGCAAGAGTAGTAGTAGCAGTAGTAGCAGTAATAGCACCAATAGTAGTAATAGAAGTACTAATAGTAGTAGTAGCAGTAGTAATAGTAATAGCACCAGTAGTAGTAACAGCAATAGTAGTAGTAGCAGTATTTGCAGCAGCACTAGTAGTAGTAGTAGTTGTAGTAGCAGTAGTACCAGATTCAGATTCAGATTCAGAAAGCTTTATTGTCCATCACAAGCATGACAGAAAGTTGTCTTTGAAGTGCTTCATAAAAAAGACATAAAAATGACATACCCACATAGCAGCAGTAGCAGTAAAGGACCACATCTTTGACTTTTTCAGTTTTTAATGCATTGGACTGTTATGATATTCTGTGTTTTACATGCTATTTTCTGCTTTTAAATGGAATTGTTATTTGAATAAACAGATTCAAGTGGGACCCAAACCCCTTTCCCTCCTGTCTAATAATGACAAGTGTGCTTCAGAGACGGGGTTTGAACCCCGGTCCTCAGGTTTCTCTAACCCCGTCCTGTCCCTGTCGCAGGTTCGAGTCCCTGCAGAAGCCTCTGGACGGGCGGCGGGCCCAGCTGGAGGCCTCGGTGCTTCTGTTCGGGTTCTTCCATGACGTGGACCTGGAGCTCAGCTGGGTCTCTGAACACTACCCCTCCTCTGGATCCACCGGCTATGACAAGTCTCTGTCCGGAGCCACCAGTCTCATGCAGAAACACAAGGTCCCACGACTCTATACTCTACTCTAGAAAAGACTCACCCATCGGCTTCGACCTGACAAAGTCTACAGTCTTGTCTTTTCTTGTCAGTTTGTAAAATAAATCAAAATAAAGCTGTATTTTATGTACATTTTCTTACCCAGCATTTTCTTTCCCTGAGTAAATAATGGCTAAAATAAATAAACATGGTTCTGCTAAGAGCCTGTTTGCTCACACCATGCTCTGTGTGTGTGTGTGTGTGTGTGTGTGTGTGTGTGTTCTCTCAGGAGTTGCTTGCGGAGGTGAACGGCCACCGTAAACACCTGAACCGCATCCTGGAGAAGGGGCGGAGCCTGGGAAAATCCAGCCAATCAGACGGAGAGGAGGTGCTGCAGAGGTGACACTTTATTTATTATTTATTTTTTGATTTTTGATTTTTTTGCTTTTTTATTTTTTCTACTTCCTGAATGAAACATGCATGAAAACTGTTCTCAAGACTAAGTGTTAGGGTTAGATTTGTGGCTGCATTGCCACTAATTGATGAAAATGATAAATGAAATACTGTAAAATGCTCTGAACAACCAACTTGGTCGGTCCTGTGTAGCTCAGTAGTTACAGCAAGGCACTAACGCCCACTGACAGGAATAATCAGTGTTTGGATGGTGTTTGATCAGGCCTACAGACTGACCTGTAGCTGCTGTGTCTCCAGGTGCAGCCATCTGAGTGCAGAGTGGGAGGACCTGGAGGAGGCCTGCGAGAAGAGATCAGCTCACCTGAGCAAGGCTGTCACCAGGGAACAGGTAGAGAGAGAGAGAGAGAGAGAGAGAGAGAGAGAGAGAGAGAGAGAGCAAAATATGTTGCAGCCTGCCATAAAAGGAGGGGCAATGAGTGACTATTGACAAATCAGTTCATCCATACATGTTTGTTTGTTTGTTTGGCTGTTCATCTCTCATATCTGTCTCTTTTAATACTGTATGTTTATTTGTTTGTTTCCCATGTTGATTCTTCTTTATTATTGTTAGGCTACTATTACTACTGCATTTTTTTTTTGTGTTAAATCATTATACAACTTGATGCTTTGGCAATTTGAGAATATGAGAAAGAGAGAGAGAGAGAGAGAGAAAGAGAGAGATCAAAGGGATTATTGTTGAGCTTTGTGACTGGTTTCAAAAATGTGGTAACCCTTTTTTTTCTTTGGAAAAGTGAGTATAATTGTATGTAACATGTACATGAATGTGTTAGTCATTGTACCTGTGTGTGCGATAGAGTGAGAGAAAAATAAGTCTCCAAAAGTGAACCATCTCCCTCTCCTCCTGTCTCCAGCTGCTGTTGGACTGTGCAGAGCTGGAGTCCCGGCTGGCCGAGACGCTCAGCCTGGTGAACACTGACGACTACGGCAAGAACCAGCTGGCCACCCAGAGCCTCATCACTAAACACCAGGTACTCCGCACTCTGAGGGGTAAAACGTCTTCTAGGAAGCAGTGGGGGTTCTTCAGATTGCAGCCATAGGGGAACCCCAGAGGGTTCCTTGAAGAACGTTCTTCAAGGAACCTCTGACCTCTACGGGGGTTCTTTAAGGATCTTTAAGAATCATTTTTCTCAAGAAGAACCCTAAGGTGCTTATTGGTCCCTTTTGGATCTCAGAAGAACCACACATGAACCCTTAGTTAAACAACATTGTTTTTTAACCTTTTGAGCATTTTTGCAACATGGATGATATGAAGAATATCTTCATGCTTTTGTCCTCTTCCTACAGGTGCTGGAGGGCCAGCTGGAGGTGCTGGAGGTGGAGGTGGAGGAGTTAGGAGACCAGGTGGAGCAGGCGGTTCAGGAATGGAGCCTGGAGGAGCTCAGCAGGCCCTACAGCCGCCTGAGCAGCCTGGCCCAGCAGCTGCAGCACCAGGCTGCTCTGAGGTAAATATTGACCTGATACTGCTGTAAGGTAACTATAGACCTGTACTGCTGTAAGGTAACTATAGACCTGTACTGCTGTAAGGTAACTATAGACCTGTACTGCTGTAAGGTAACTATAGACCCGTACTGCTGTAAGGTAACTATAGACCTGTACTGCTGTAAGGTAACTATAGACCTGTACTGCTGTAAGGTAACTATAGACCTGTACTGCTGTAAGGTAACTATAGACCCGTACCGCTGTAAAGTGACTATAGACCCGTACCGCTGGTCTGTCTCTTCTTCTCTGGTGTTCATACCAGTTAAGAACACATGAAGAAAGATCTGAATATGAGCATCAGTCCAGGCTTCATTTTGTTATGTGAGGCTTTCCAAGCATGAGGAACTGCACCAGTCTCCTTCTACCCACAATCCCTTGCGATTTGGGGTGGTTTCCTGTAGTTGGTTGGATTATGTTCTCACTCCTAAGGAACTGCACCGCAGTTCTCTTGTTAGATGACTGAGACTCACGTTTTTAGTCATGACTCTGCTGTCATTTGGTGCCACCAGAGTTCAAATGGCTCTGTCTCTGTATCTGTATGTCTAACTGTCTTACTGTCTGTCTGTCTCCTGTCAGGGGTCAGAGGTTAAGGGAAGTCTTCCATCTCCATGAGTTCAGACGAGAGTCATCAGATTTGGAGGACTGGATGAACCAGCAGAGACTGACGGCTGAATCTCAGGACCTGGGCAATGACTACCAGCATGTTCAGGTTACATCTGATAACTACTACTGGAGATTTAGCATTAGTAGTACTAGTAAAGAGTAAGTTAACCAACATAAATAGACCTGGGAAGCATCTACCAACATGTTCAGGTTACATCTGCTTACTACCACTGCTGATTTAGTGTCAATAGTAGGATTAGGAAATAGGTTACCTAACACTAATAGACTGCGGTAATGACTACCAACATGTTCTGCTTACATAGAGTATTATACACAAGTCAAGCAACTATCACTATACAATTAGTCGGTAAAGCTTTATTTTCCGGGTCCACAATTTTCTAATAATTTCCTAGAAAGGAACTGTTAACTTCTCTGGAAGTTTCCTGGAAAGAAGCATGAAGTGATGCAGCAGTTCTATAGAAACTGTCTCAGTCTGGCGAGTCGATCAGATACTGAACATTTATAAAAGAGTTTCCTGGAAAGAACTGCAAATCTATAAACTATTTACTGGAAAAATAATAGGCAGAGGTCAATTATCAGAAGTCATTGTTTATATAATTATATAATATAGTTATTTGTTGAATTCTTAATTAATTTTAGTTCATTTCAAATTTTCTATATAACTACTGCATAATTTCATGGTTCTGTCTTGGAAACAACAGAAGAAATTGGAGGAACTTACCAACTGAACTCTTTCTCTATTTTCCCTGTAATTAGAACATTATTTCATGGTTCTTTCCAAAAAAACTTCCTAAGAAATTAACAGTTTCTGTCTTTCTCGGAAATTATTGGGAAATTGCGGACCCGGAAAATAAAGTGTTACCAATTAGTCTTAATAACAGTAGTAAGGAGTAAAACTGCCAACAGAGGGCCAGTCGCATGAAAATAAACTGACACATTTTGTGAGCTTAGAATTATAAAGTTCTATCTGCCTTCAGGATAGTTCTGAGTTAAATGGAGATGGGTCCTTTTGTTTTTGAAATTACTGACTCAAAAATCATTATTTTCAAAAAATAACACCACACATGTCAACAGGCACTCATAGAATAGGTTCATGCGACTAACTCAGTTTTGACAAAAAGGTCAGATAGAACCTTATAATACCAAGGTCACGATTTGTGCAAGTTAATACAAAGGCTGAAACGGTAGACTGAAGCGTTGGCTGTGTTCCCGCTGTGTTTCCAGCTGCTGCGGGGGAAGTTTGAAGGTTTCCTGAAGCAGCTGCAGGCCGGAGAGGAGAGACTGCAGAGCTGCAGAGAGCTGGCTGACCGCCTGATACACAGCAAACACCCAGAGAGCTCTGCTGTCAGAGAAACACTGCAGCAGCTCAGGTATACAGTCAGCCAGTCAGTCAATTAGTTAGTCAGCCAGTCAGTCAGTCAGTCAGTCAGTCAGTCAGTCAGTCAGTCAGTCAGTCAGTCAGTCAATTAGTTCGTAATTTAATGAGGTAATCAGTAAGTTAATCAGTCTCTATGTTAGTGAGTTAGTCATTCGGTTTGTTAGTTAATCAGTGAGATAGTTAAAAAGTCCTTCACTTAGTCTGTAAGTCAAGATACCAGTTTGTTAGTCAATAATCTAGTTAGTCAGTTATTTAGTCAGCCAGACCAGTTAGTTGGTTAGTTAATTAGTTTGAGAAGTTGTGGATGTGGTGTTATGTCACGCAACAATTCAGCTTGATAACAAAAGACGTAGTTTATCAATGGGATGAAAAGAAGGAAGGAAGGAAGGAAGGCAGGAAAGAAGGAAGGAATGGGCTGGTATAGAGCGAGGGAAGGCGAAGTAGAAAGGAAGCAAAGCAGGAGGTTAGGAGGGTAGGAAGGCAGCTTACAGTACGTAGTTATCGTATATGTCCTAGTTCTTTCCTTCCTTCATCGGTTCTCCCTGTCCTTCCTTCCATCCTTTCTTCCTTATTTCTCTCCCTGTGTCCTTCTTTCCTTCCTTCCTTCCTTCCTTCCTTCCTTCCCAGTTTTTTCCATTGCTTGTACCCTTCAACAGAAAATGAATTGCATTTTTTTCATCAACATGACAATATGGTCATTTGTGTTAATTCTGACACTGTGTGTGTGTGTGTGTGTGTGTGTGTGTGTGTGTGTGTTGGCAGTGCATGCTGGGAGGACTTGAGGGGCGTGGCCAGGGAGCGTCAGGATCAGCTGCTGAGAGCCGAGGAATGTCATCGCTTCTACCAAGACCTGAGTGACGCACTGACACTCATCCAGGTTTCTATCTATCTATCTATCTATCTATCTATCTATCTATGTGTCTGTCTGTCTATTTATGTATCTATGTATCTATCTCTCCCTCCCTCCCTCTCTCTCTCTGTCTCTCTCTCTCTCTCTCTCCAGGAGCGACAGAAGAGCATCCCAGATGACATCGCCAAGGACCTGAGAGGAGTGACATCACAGCTGAGGAAACATGAGGCTCTGCTCCACGAACTGGCCGCTACAGAGCAACAGGTAGAGACAGAGAGAGAGAGAGAGAGAGAGAGAGAGATGAGAGAGATGAGAGAGATGAGAGATGAGTCACAGTTTTAATTTCTTGACTCTGACTTGTACTCTGATGACTTGAAAAGGTTTCTAAAGTCTTGACTTGAGATCTTGTGTTTGTGTAAATGACTTAGATTGAAAGTGATGAGATTTGTTCCAGCAGACGACTGAATTTAAATTCTGTTTTCTGAATTTGTATGGAATGATTGAATTTATTGAAGTTGAAACTGATTATAGAAATCAAACTCATGATGCTCTTACCAAGTTTTTATCCTATTAAAACCATATTGCATTGAAAAGTCCTAGATATTTAGTTTTCTTTAAGATATTAAATTGATACTGGACTCTTGATTTGTTCTGACTTGACTTGCTGTTCTACATTTAGACTTGAGACTTGACATTAATGACATGGACTTGACTTGGTAATCTACATTTAGACTTGGGACTTGACTTGTGACTTGGGAGCTCCTCCCAAAGTTGACTTGGTCAAACCTCTAGCAAATTATGATTCATCAAAAATGGAAAAAAAACCCATAAATGCTTAAACTTCATGATATGTGTGTGTGTGTGTGTGTGTGTGTGTGTGTGTGTGTGTGGTAGCTCCAGGAGCAGCTGGACGGCATTGACTCCATCCTGGAGCTCTGCTCGCCTCACCTGAGGCTCCGCCTACAGGAGGTGCAGCAGGAAGTGGTGGAGAGGTGGGAGGAGCTCCGACTTCACACGGAACAGCGGGAGGCGGAGCTAAAACTCACCTGTCAGAGATACCTGTTCCTCAACACGGTGAGGATATTGATACAATATCAGTACCAATATCAACAGCTGTATATGTAGAGTACATACAGTATATATAAAGCATCAATCAGAGTAAAAGTAAAAGAAGAGGAGCAGTTTGAAGAACAGGGAATCTACATAATCTGCCTGAAAAAGCCTAAAAAAGTGTGTTTTTAGATGCGATTTAAAGGAAGAAAAGATAAATGGACAGCAAGAAAAACTTTACGATAAAGAAATAAATAAGAACAGTGAACAGTAGTGTGGGGATGATATATGTTGGATGATAGATTGATGGATAGAAGAAACAGAAAAGAGATACTACTGCTAATAATAATAAGACACTTTATTTATGTAGCACACATTTATGTATTCAAAGTGTTTTACAGGAATTCATAAAAACCAGAATAGTAAAATATATGGAGGAGATAAGAATAAGAAACACATTCAAATGAAAATTGGCTGAAATAAAAAAAACATGGATGGATGGATGAGCTTCATGTCTCCTCTCAAACCTTCCCATCATGCTTTGTGTCCTCCAGGCTCAGGACTACCTCCTGTGGTGCAGCCAGCTGATTGGCTCGATGGCGGCGGAGGAGAGCATCAGCGACGTGGCGACCTCTGACCTCCAGCTGGCCCAACACCAGCTGCTCCGAGCCGAGATGGAGGCCAGAGAGGAGAACTACCAACAAGCTGTAGACCTGGGGGAGGAGCTGAGGGAGCAGGAGAGGAGTCACAGGAAGGAGGTGAGGAGAGGAGAGGAGGAGAGGAGAGGAGGGGAGAAGAGACACAGGAAGGAGGTGAGGAGAGGAGACAAGACGAGGAGAGGAGAGGAGAGGAGAGGAGGACGGGGGAGGAGAGGATAGGAGGGGAGAGGAGACACAGGAAGGAGGTGAGGAGAGGAGACAAGATGAGGAGAGAAGAGGAGGAGAGGAGAGGAGGGCGGGAGAGGAGAGGAGAGGAGGGGAGAAGAGGAGAGGAGAGACGAGGAGAGGAGACAAGGAGGAGAGGAGATGAGAGAAGGAGAGGAACAGAGGAGGGGAGGGGAGAGGAGAGGAAAGGAGAGGAGGAGCAGAGTAGAGGAGAGGAAAGGAGAGGAGGAGCAGAGGAGAGGAGGAGTAGAGAGGAGGGGAGAGGAGAGAAGAGGAGGAGAGGAGAGAAGAGGAGAGGAGAAGAGGAGGAGGAGAGGAGAGGACAGGAGATGAGGAGGAAGAGAGAGGAGGAGAGGAGGGGAGGAGGAGAGGAGAGGACAGGAGATGAGGAGAAGGAGAGAAGAGGAGAGGAGGGGACAGGAGTGGAGGAGAGGAGAAGAGGAGGAGAGAAGAGGAAGAGAGGAGGATGAGAGAAGAGGAGAGGAGATGAGAGGAGAGGAGGAAGGAGGTGAGGAGAGGAGGACAGGAGATGAGAGGATAATTTTGTGAATTTTAAATAGATAAATGAATTGGTCCTACCAGGTGTCAGAGTGTGTCACAGTGTGTTTCTGGTCCTACCAGGTGTCAGAGTGTGTCACAGTGTGTTTCTGGTCCTACCAGGTGTCAGAGTGTGTCACAGTGTGTTTCTGGTCCTATCAGGTGTCAGAGTGTGTCACAGTGTGTTTCTGGTCCTACCAGGTGTCAGAGAAGCTGCAGGCGCTGCAGGCGGAGCGAGAGAAGCTGGAGGAGCAGTGGAGCAGGAAGCAGCGCTGGCTAGAGAGCGTCCACCTGGAGCAGGTCTTCTACAGAGACAGCCTCAGCATGGACAAGACCTCCAGCTCCCAGGAGGTGTGTGTGTGTGTGTGTGTGTGTGTGTGTGTGTCCGTTCAATCTCCCCAAGAAGACTTTGGAAAAGAGCGTTCTCCTCAAGGAAACAAGTGTCAACACTGCAAAAAACATTCATCAGTCTCATATTCAGCTTCGAATTTTTCTTAAACCAAGAGATAAATTCTCAGGTTTCCAATGCAGTTTCACTTGTTTCAGGAATCTTCTAGAAATTAGTTAACCTGACTTGCCAGATGGTTTGTTACACAGAACCATCTGGGAAGTCGTCATTGGAAACTGTTTGGAAAAGGGCAGGCACTTTCAAAAAATACTTGGCAGGTGATTGGATGAACCATCTGTCTATCACCGTCTATCACGGGCTAACTTCAACCAATCAGATCAACGAACCATATAAACAAACTCTTGCCGAAGCCGGTCGGGAGAAGAGCGAAAACATCTTTTCCATCCAGAAAAGCCCCCAGTGCCGTTCTTTGCTCTTCTTTCAATTAAGAAATACTCTCGCTAGTGTGAACGAACAGTCGCTTCTCGCTGTCGTCACACCTAAGCCCCGCCCCCAGCTGCCCTCACAGACGCTGATTGGTCCGCACCACTGCGGTTCGGCCACAAACAGATAACTTGAAGCCTGGCAAGATGGATCCAGCAGTCTCGCAAGGTTAGAAATTAGTGTCAGTTTGTTGAAACAAGTCAGAATAAGGCAGATCACTGAACTACTATCAAGAAAATGACACTTGATTCTACATAAGTATTGAAATAAGGTTTGATTTGTCAGATTTGTATAGGAAACAAGTGAATTGGCATACATTGGCAGATTTTTCACTCATTATAAGAAAATTACGATTTTAGGACTCGATAATAGACTAAATTACTTGTTAAGATGGAGATTTTTTGCAGTGAAGTTAAATTTCTTGCAATTCATAAATGAACAGAATTGGAATTTGAAAAAACCTACAGGAAACAGAATTGGAATTGAATTGGGATTTCAGGAAGTTTAATTTAATTTTAATCTCACCACATATATGAGATTACACATAGTGTTATATATTATCAATACTAAATATTAAAAAATGTTAAAGGAAGCTTTCAGCTGGTATTTTATGCAGAACATGTAATTGTAATCCATACATTATGTTTGATTTGTTGAACTGTCTTTTATTTGATTCATAATGTTTTGATTTATAACGTTCAGTGAGTCGAGACAAACTCTCTTTTTAATTTAATGGAATTCAGTTCTGTTCCCTGTCATTCCAATTCAATTTAGAGCAGCAACAATTGATTAGTTGTCAACTATTAAATTAATCGGCAACTATTTTGATAATCGATTAATCGATTTGAGTAATTTTTTAAGAAAAATAAGTCAAAATTCTCTGATTCCAGCCTCTTAAATGTGAATATTTTCTGGTTTCTTTCCTCCTCTATGACAGTAAACTGAATATCTTTCGGTTGTGGACAAAACAAGACATTTGAGGACGTCATCTTGGGCTTTGGGAAACACTGATCCACATTTTTCACCATTTTCTGACATTTTATAGACCAAACAACTAATCGATTAATCAAGAAAATAATCAACAGATTAATCGACAATGAAAATAATCGTTAGTTGCAGCCCTAATTCAATTCACATTCTGTTTCCTTACAGCTGGGAGACTTTCACACTCACACTGCAGGAGCTGAACTGGAGTTTACAGGATTCTCAGTTCAGTTCATGAATGTCTCTGTTGTGTGCAGATCGTGTTGCAGAGCAGCGCTCTGGGAGCCACGGTGGACGAGACCGAGGGTTTGATCAAACGCCACGAAGCCTTTGAGAAGCTGCTCAGCTCCCAGGAGGAAAAGGTCTGTCATCTGCCCCCCAGCATCGGGCAAAAAAAAATAAAATGAAAGAATGAGATAATTCAGCTACTCTTGGAGAATAGAAGACAAAGCTGTAATGTTAAAAACCAACACGTTTCGTCAGGTTACAGGATCGCCTGCATAGTCAACAATCCAAAATCACCACATCTGAAATGTGGCATTAGCTGACACAAATGAACAGTAACTGGCCCAATACTGATAAATTCTTGAAGGATTCTTCCCATTTTTCTCTTAATATTTGGACAAAAATGTCAACACAAGGGACCAATGTATTAATGCATTAAAGTGGGGCAAAGTACTGCAATATTATATTGTCTACCAGTCATCCTAGAGGAGCTGTCACCCAAACTGAAAGTATTTGAGGAGTTTTATTCCAAAATTCTGTATATTTTGAATAAAAAGTATTCAGTATCAGTATCTCTAATTCAGTATCTCTACAATCTGGAAGATTCAGTCTAATTTGTCAATGTATTAATGCTTTACAGTGGGTTATTATATGGTAGTTATTCCCCAGCCCTCCTTTCTAAGCTTCCCTCCCTGTGTTTTCCCAGCTGTCCTCTCTGAAGGAGCTGGCTGACCGACTGAAGAAGCAGCTGAGCAGAGAGAAGAGCGGGCGGATCCAGACCAAGCTCAAAGCTCTCCTCCAGCGACGTGATAGGATCAAGGAGCTGTCCGTCAAGCGCAGGGAGGAGCTGGAGCTCTCCAGGCTGCTGTGCATCTTCAACCGCAACGCTGCCGAGGTAACAGAGCCACCGACCAATCAGAGACTCGGGGGAATGTCTGTCCACCACAGCCTACCAAAACATGTCATACCTGTTGTCACTCCTGTGTACAAGTCTCTATTTTGGTGGTATGAACATTAGTTGGTACATTAGAATATTGCCAAGAACATTTTTTTATTTGTATCTTTGGATGAAAACATGAAGTGTGACCAACATTAGCTGACACCAAAGAACAATAATTACTTCTGCAATACAAATTATTTTTTTAAATGCTGAAATGTTTTTCTTGTGGATGTGTCCACCTAATGCACATTTTTTCAAACTCAAAATTCACTTGACCGTTGGATGGAAACATAACTTCTGTTTGTGTGTTGGTCTGTCTTTCTAGGCGGAGGAGTGGGTGTCTGAGCGGATGCAGAAGATGGCGGAGGACGGGAAAGCCGACCTCAGCAACCTGCAGACCAAGATGAAGCTCCTCCAGAAACACCAGGTGTTCGAGGCTGAGATCCTGTCTCACAGCAAGATCATCAGCTCTGTGCTGCTGGTGAGGCTCTGGGACATGAGATGATGAGATGAGATGAGACAAGACGAGATGAAATGAGGTTAGGTGAGGTGAGATGAGGTAAAATGTGATGAACTTAGATGGGAGAAAATGAGATGAGATGGAATGGAGGGATGGAGTGAGGAGAGATTGAATAGGATGAGATGAGTTGAGATGAGATGGGGTGAGATGAGATCAAATGGAATGAGATGAGATGGAGTTGGATGAGCTTAGATGGAAAGAGATGAAATGGGATGGGATGAGATGAGATGATAGAGTAAAATCCAATGAGATTGATGGGATTAGATGACAAAAATTAGGTTAGATGAGATGAGATGGAATAGGATGAGGTGAGATGAAATGTGATGACATGAGATGAATTGTGATGAGATAGAATAGGATGAGAAGAGATAAGATAAGGTAAAATGATATGAAGTCAGATGGGATAAAATGAGATGAGATGGAATGAGGTGAGATGAGATAAAATGGGATGAGATGAGATGTGGTGGCATGAAATGGGAAGAGATGAGATGAAATGAGGTAAAATAAGATGAAGTGAGGAGATGGAATAGGATGAGATGAGATGGAGTTGGATGAAATTAGATGGAATGAGATGAAGAGGAGTAGAGTAGGGTAGATGAGATGAGTGAGCTGAGATGACAAAATTTGGTGAGATGAGATGGAATAGGATGAAATGAGGTAAATTGAGATAAAGTCAAATTGGATAAAATTAGATGAGATGGAATGAGGTGAGATGAAATGACATGGGATGAAATTGGAAGAAATTAGATGGGATGAGATGAAACGACACTGCTTGGGATTTCTTGCATCTGCGTCTTGCATCACAATCACTGTAGTTCCCTTAATGCTGGTAAAGAACAACCTCTACAGTATTATGGCTTTTATACAATGGTTCATCATGAAAAGTATCCCAATATCTCAAACGTCACACTTCGGACCCCCGTCTTGTTGTGTGCCTCCAGGCTGGGGAGGAGCTGGTCTCCCTTCACCACCCCCGGTCCAAGGAGGTGCGACGGAGCGCAGCGGCCCTGCAGCTCCACTGGGAGGAGCTGAAGAAGGCCGTGGCCGCCCGAGGGAAAGTTCTGGAGGATAACAGAGACTTCCTGGAGTTCCTACAGAAGGTCGAAGAGGTGGAGGCCTGGATACGACACAAGGTAGGAGACGGAGGGATACATGGAGGCAGGGAGGGAGGGAGGGAAGAAGAGGTGGAGAATAGAGAGAAAGACATTTGTTCCGACAGAAGGAGGAACATGAGTCAAGTAGAAGTAGAGATATGACCCAAGGTAGGAGATCGGATGGAGAGACAGAGAGAGATGGAGAATTCAGCGAAAGATTTTTGTTTCTACAGGAGGAGCAAGTGGAGCTCTGGATACGACACAAGGATCAATAAAGTTAATCTTATCTTTTATCTTAAGCCTAGTATCTGTTATCGGCACATCGGCTCATTTTTGCCGCTTGAGCTACTGGCATGCCAGCCAACCGCTGCCTCACCGACAGACATTTTGCACTACATCCTTTCCTGTCCACCATTTACAACATGGGACACAGTCCAATTGTGTGTTTAAAGTGTGTAACGTCTGTGCTCTGTCCTGTGTGTTTGTGTTTCAGGAGGTGATGATCAACGTGGGCGATGTTGGGACGGACTATGAACACGGGCTTCAGCTGTTGAAGAAGCTCAGCGAGTTCAGAGGCACTGGGGTGAGTCTTCTGGAAAGGGGTTGGTAGGGTTGCCTAATGTTTAGAGAGACTGTCCTGTAACCAAGGGTCAGAGGTTCAATCTCCACAGATGCCAATGTTTGTCAATCAAATACCATGTGTCTTGTTCAGTTGTTCTTGACCGATATACCAGACCCCCTTCCTGCTCACTCGTAAGACATCCATTCAGCAAATGTCACAAGACGTTTGCTGAATGGTCCACTGGTAATTTGTACCATCTTCTTCCTTCTGGGGACCGAAGGCGAGCGTACCATAAGTTATTTAAAAGATGATAGTGAATGGGCTAGCCTTAGTTCCTCAGGTAGAGGGTTCCACAATATAAGGGACCTGGTGGCAAAAGCTCAATCCCCTTTAGTCTTGAGTCTAGACACCTTTATTCTACAGCTTTAGTCTTGAGTCTGGACATCTTTAGTCTACACTTTTAGTCTTACGTCTAGACACCTTTGGTCTACACCTTTGGTCTTGAGTCTAGACACCTTTGGTCTACACCTTTGGTCTTGTGTCTAGACAACCTTAGTCTACACCTTTAGACTTGAATCTAGATACCTTTAGTCTACAGCTTAAGTCTTGAATCTAGACACCTTTAGTCTACACCTTTAGACTTGAATCTAGACTCCTTTAGTCTACAGCTTAAGTATTGAATCTGGACACCTTTGGTCTACAGCTTCAGTGTTGAGTCTTGACACATTTAATCTACAGTTTAAGTCTTGATTCTAGACACCTTTAGTCTACAGCTTTAGCTTTGAATCTAGATATCTTTAGTCTACAGCTTAAGTCTTGATTCTAGACACCTTTAGTCTACACCTTTAGTCTTGAGTCTAGACATCTTTAGTCTACACCTTTAGTCTTGAGTCTACACACCTTTAGTCTACACCTTTGGTCTTGATGCATTTAGGCTACACCTGTAATCCAGCCTGAGGGACAGAAGGGTCAGAAGGGCTTGGGGATCTCAGACTCTCTAAGAACCACGCTTGATGTGATCAGTAAAATTGCAATATGAGCTGTCGATCTAACTGATAACAATAATGATGATAATGATGATGAAGGTGTATTTGATCTGTAGGAGGTGACGGTGGACGACGCCCACATCACAGCTATTAACAGACTGGCAGCCAGACTGGAGAAGAGGCAGAGCACTGATGAACTGTTCACTGTCAGACAGAGGAGACAGCAACTCAACGACAGGTAACACACACACACACACACACACACACACACTATTCTTGCCAGACTGTTTCCTCTCAGTTTACACAAAATGCTTCCTCCCTCTCCTCCAGGTGGAGTAAGTTCCACGGAGATCTGAGCAATTACAAGAAGAAGCTGGAGGGGGCTCTGGTGGTCCACGCCCTAATCAGAGAGCTGGAGGAAGTCAGGGACAGAGCCAATGAGAAGGTTCGTAACGTGCTACTACCTTCAAACTAGACTAAACTTAGACTAGCAGAACACATATCATCTTTTAAATTACTTGTTAAATAATTTCTTGAAACTTATATTCATAGTGATTTAATGGTCATGATTCTCCCTGTTTGATTTTAACGTAGTCCCGCCACTCTCTCTGTAGATGCTGCTCCTGCAGGGTCAGGACTGTGGTTTTGACGTGGAGAGTGTGGAGAACCTGATTCGACGTCATGAGGAGACGGAGAGAGAGGCCGGGGTCATCCAGGAGAGGTCAAAGGTGAGATGGAATCTGATGATTTGCAGCCTCAGTCCTACACTCTGGAATATAAAAGGGTTTCAAGGAACCTTTAGAGGTCCTTAAAATTACAACCTGAGGTTCCTTGTGGAACTCCTTCATAAAGGTTTGATTATCTCTGGTGGTACTTCCAGGGGGCTCTTTAAAAAACCCTTGAGACATTTTTTATCTCTTGAGGAACTCTAAGGTGCTTATTAGTTCCCTTTGGATCTTAGAAAACCCCCCTGATGAACCCCTAGTTTTTTGTTTGTAGGTCCTATAGATGGTAGATATGATGGCTTGTACCATCATGGTGCATGCTTCTGTCAGTGCCTTTGAGCAAGGCACAGACAGACAAAACATTTCCTGGAACAATGCACTGTGAGCCTGATTTGACCCCTTTATAAATGGGATTTGGACAATATGTGCAGAGACTAATGGCAAAAGAATCTGCATGCAGTGTATGGTAAAATAATCTAAATGCACCCCCTCCACCCCCACAACCACCACAGGCCCTGGACAAGCAGGTCTCAGATCACCTGAAGGCCCGATCAGTCATGGCAGACAAGCTGAGGAAAAAACAGAAGGAGGTCCAGACCGCCCTCAAGACCCTGGACAAGGAGGTCAAACTCAGGTGATGATGACGATAATGACTGTTATTAGTGGTATTATGATTAGTAGTAGCAGTAGTAGTAATAGTAGTACTAGTAGTTTGAATTTAGTTAATTGTAAGTTGTGCTAATGTAGTAGTTGTCAAGCTTGATACTGCCAGTCCAGATGATGATGCAGTATTAGTAGTAGTATTAGTAGTAGCAGCAGCAGTTGTAGTAGTGGTAGTAGTAGTAGTAGTAGCAGTAGTACTACTGTACTAGCATTAGTACTACTTGAATTTAGTTAATTTGTAACTCGTACTAGTATTAGTAGTCGAGGTGGTAGTTATATTAGTTGTTCTTCTACCAAGCTTTGCTCTGCTGGTCCAACTTAAAGGATAAGGCCGGTGTTTTTTAATGCATTGCTTACTGTCAACAAATCCTATGAAAATAACAAAATCAACAATGTGTTTGCTCTACTCCCGTTACTTTCTGACTTCCCACGTACCGTTTTTAGCCTTCAACCTGGAGGTCATTGGCTCCAATTGTCAGCTAAAAACCTTGAAATTCAGCTCACAAAGACATAGTTTACATTTTAAAAATCGCTAACTGTTACCACGAAAAGTCAGGTCATTACCAAATCAAATTGTCTCGGCCGCCTCGGTCCCGCCAGATTCCCGTGGCTCGCACAGTCGGGTCGGCAGGAGCAAGTCGGACAACTTTTCTAACCATCATGCAACGGACCAAACAAGTCGCTGGTCAAAAATGCGCAGGACTTGCTCATCTCAAACGAGCCTATTAGCCAGTAGATTGACTTATGGTTACTGGTGTTAGGTAGCAGATGGACTCATTGGAAACGGTGTGTTCTTTCAGGAAGGAGAAGCTCCAGGAAGCCCACCAGCTCCAGCTGTTTAAAGCCAACCAGCGCCTCCTGCTGGAGTGGAGTGTGAAACAGAGCAGTGAGATGGGAGAGAAGGGCCTTCCCAAGACCCGGACCGAGGCAGACCGGCTCATAGTGGAGCATCAAGACTGGAAGGTGAGCTATAATATAAGATAATATAAGATTAACTTTAGCGATCCAAGAGGGGAAACTGGGTCATCGCAGCAGCAAAGGATAGAGGTGAAGGTTGGAGAACAAAGAGTAAAAAGGCAAGATTCCCACGGGTCTTGAAAATCCTTGAAAGTTTGTGGATTTGAGAAAAATACAAGGCCTTA